>NC_141045.1:31155000-31360000 GCF_052040795.2 Danio rerio | reverse complement strand
AAATACCTCCTTCAATAGAGTAAGTTCACAGAACTCTTATAGATTAGTTTTTTAACTTAAATGGTTTGTAGCAATCGGTTTCCTCAATCGATTTGAGTTGCCTTTAACTTATTGGGTTTTACAGTACTCGGTTGGTTTAAGTTCTCATTTATTTGGTTCAACTGTGCTCAAATTGCTTCATTTACTTAACTGGATTAAGTTGACAGTACTCATTAGGATTAGTTTTAGAACTTCAATGGTTTGTTACAATCGGTTTCCTCAAATGGTTTGAGTTACCTTAAGTTTTTGGGTTTTACAGTGTGTATGAATTAAATAAATAAATAAATGCATTCCTTCATATTGTACACAGGCTCCTTGTATGCTCAGAAGTCTGGATCCGTTCCCACCGCAGTCACCGCCATGTTCCCAGGCCACACTTCCACCCTCAGTCCCGGCGTGGCCTCTTCATCCTCCTCTTCCTCCTCAAAGGGTCCTGACTCTGTGGATCCAGCCACAGGCGGGTCACCCTAACCAGCACCAACACCTCCCAAAACCTGTTACCAAAAACAACCCTGCCAGTCCAGCCCAAAACTACTGTCATTTCCAGTGGAGCGCATGAGCCGTTCTGCCCTCTAGAGGTGGTTTGATGAATCACAATCTGCCTCCAGCACAAGCGCGCAGCTGTGTTTTCCTTCCAGCCAAAAGGAGGGACCACACACACAGACACTTTTACAAACTCCTCAGCTGTTCAAGCTCGTCACGGACCCCACCGGCTCTTTTCTACATGATGTTTTTTCTCAGGTTTTTAGAGATGTTCGATTCAACAAAATACCTCAGCTGTCTTAATCTCAGTGCTGTCGTGAGTGTGGGTTTAATCATGCCTTTAATCACGCACCCATAGTCATTCACTCACTAAAGATCTGTGAAGCTAACCGTGGCATGATCAAATCTACTTCTGCCAAAGTCACATTTTTGTGAGGAGGTTGTGGTTGACAGTCTTTCTTTCGTTCTCTCTCTCTTTCTCTCTCTCTGGCTTTTGCTGTCTATTAATTCTCTTATTTAAAGTTTGCTGAATTTACCTCATCTGCAGTGAATTTAAAAGACTCAGGATCGATTATGATACTGCTGTGTTATTGTTTTGTTTTGTTTTTGGTTTAAAAAAACTTCAGGCTTCAATCCCCGTCAAGTGTTGGAAAGGTGGTTTGGTTAGAAAAGGGGTCAGATTATAATTTTTTTTTTATTATTATTATTGTATTTACTTGATTTTATTTGTTTTCTATTTTCCATTTGTTTTTTAGCTACTAGATACAGAAATATTAATAAGATTTGAAAGAGTTTTTGAGTTTGAAATTGCATTTTACACAGCTGAGAGTTTCTTTTTGTTTGTTTATTATTATTATTTAGACATATTTACAGGCAACAGTTTGGTTGAAAGATTTTTCTCTACCTCAGACACAAGACAATGTATGGTTGAAAGGAAATTATTGTGGACGCGAAGGGTTCGTGTCGCACGTCAATCATTTCTGTGCGTCGGACGATCATGTACAGGCTCGTGATGAAATAAGAGCCGTAGTAATGTACCATTCTTTAAAACAAACCAGGTCACGGAAAAAAGCAGGATAACATTCGAATCAAACGAAGATTGGATGGCTTTTTTTTCATTTTGTATTTTTAGTTGTTGAACTTCAGACCTCACATATCTTTCCATATTGGAAAGCGAGTTTCTCAGGAATTTTTTTTCTTCATAACTTTTAATCTTCAGAACCTAGATGCAGTCTCGCTCCTGAAACGAATGACACTAGACGTAACTCGGTCGCCGTGGGACTGAAATAGCTACCTCACTTAGGATTTACCTCGGATGTAGTTCAACTACTTGCAGTACAACACAGAATTACCTCAGACGTGTACTGCTGGCTGTCTTTTCAAGCGAAAGAAATCACTCAGGTAAAGAATTAGCAAAATACCTCAGAAAAGGCAGAATAGCGTTAATACAGCAGTGCGAGATGAGATTGTCGTATGAAGAGTTAGATCTCATATCCATGATGTATTGATTAGTGCAGAAACTGTCTTCCAGTAGCAATGGAGGCTCGTTGGCTTGGTTATGTTGGTGTAGTCTTGCCGACGTAGCCTCATCAACTGTACATTTTAGCCGTTTATAATCCTGCGTTTTGCTTGACCCTGGGACCTGCTGGGATTCAGACATTTATTAGTTTCTTCGGTTTTACGTTCTATATTCTTCAGATTTCTGCATAGCTAAGAACCAAAGACCATGTGTTTGTTATCCTCTCTGATGACCTTACTGTATAGACACATGCAACTTTACACAACGAAATTAAAGTCTGATCTGATGCAAAGGTCTTTTCTGTGCTTTATTTCTTGCTCTGTGTGCACGTTGGGGATCATTAACCATTGCCCTACATTTTAGGTCATACTTGGTCATGTGTGAATTTGTCCTGTTCTATGCAGAAGTGCAAGAACCGTTCTTTTAAAGTTTGCACCAAATCAAAATGAACGGTTTTTATTTTAGTATTTGTTAGTATATTAGTAGTATTTGTTTATTTTAGTATTTGTTAGTATAGTTCTGCAGAGTTTAGCTTCTATTTGCTTCAACACACCTGCCAGGAAGTTTCTAGTATATCTAGTAAGAGCTTGATTAGCTACTTCTGGTGTGTTTGATTAGGGTTGGAGCTAAACTCTCCAAGACACCGGCCCTCCAGGACTGAGTTTGGACACCCCTGTTATAAACAATGGATCTGTGCACTTCATCAGTTTGTCAAAAAGTCCTCATAATCTTTTAATTCATTTTGCTTCAGCATAGTCCTTTTATTCATCAGGGTTTGCCACAGCGGAATGAACCGCCAACATTTCTAGCAAATGTTTTACGCAGCCGATACCTTTTCAGCTGCAATCTAGTACTGGGAAACATCCATACACACTCATAAACTACGGCCAATTTAGCTTATTTAGTTCACCTATAGCGCATATCTTTGGACTGTGGGGGAAACCAGAGCACCCGGAGGAAGCCCATTGGAGAACATGCTAACTCCACACAGAAATGCCAAATATCCCCCCCTGGTACTCCCCGGACTCGAAATAGTGACCTTCTTGCTGTGAGGCGACAGTGTTAACCAGTGAGCCACCATGTCAACCCTAACCTTTAATCCAGGGATGTGAAACTCGATTCCTGGAGGGACGCAGCCTTGCACAGTTTAGTTCCAGCCTTAATTAAACACACCTGATCAGACTAATCTAGTCCATCAGGCTTGTTTGAAAGCTACAGGTAAAGCTGCAGTCACACTTTACTTTTCTCCCCAATAGACTTCCATTCATACGCATGCCAGACCTTTATTTTTTTTTTCAGTTTTGCAGTTCGCTGCGGTGCAAAGTTCAAGCTAAGTGAACTCTGACCTGCAAAAACGCATCATTTGACTGTGTATGACCAACCGAGGATCAAAACATGACCTCTCTGGACAGAAATTTAAAACATGGAGCAATCGCTCGCTATTTTTAATGTCTAATAATCTTGCTTATTATTTTCGCAGTGCCATACGAAAGAATTTCGCACACACAAGCTCTATTGTGACCGCAGCTTCAGTGTGTTGGAGCAGGCTTGGAACTAAACTGTGTCGGTCTGCGGCCCTCCAGGAATCGACTTTGACATCCCTTCTTTAAACAAAACACAGTCATTCGTCCTCCCTTGAAGTGAAATTTTATATAAACAAATTTTGGGAGGATCACATGCTTATGATTGACCACGGCTGGCCTCACATTACATGGCTAACCAATCAGATGAATCCCAATGCACATAAATACTCCGTTTTCCTTACCTTATTCCCCCCCCCATCTACCCCAGCTCCTTACTTTAAAAACAGGGAAGTTCTCAAGACCTACCTGAGCTCAGGCTCCCTTCCCTTACTAAACAGGAGGGACCCCTGGGCTTGTAGATCCTCTGAGCTCAAGGCTCTCTCCCAGGACGGCATTCACATTTACTTTATCAATCATCAGCTAAGTGTGAACTCTTGAAACACCTTCACTTCTGGTCTCATGCAGTGCCGTTAGGGTGGGCAATCAGTACAGATCTGTAAAATGTAGCTCCCCGTTCTTATCATCAGGCATCTGATAATATTCAATGGTGATTCTTTGCGTGCCAACTGGCATTCAAATCTTCCTCTTTTGTTAGCCATGCCTTAGTTCCAGCAATCCAAGCGTTTTCAAAAGGATTAAATCATGCACCGCCCTACATTTTTGACATAAATCATTTAATTCGATGTACGTCATCATGATACTGGAATAAAGGACAATCCTCCTTTTCATTACACCTTTAAGATTAAGACATTTTCATGAGTTACATATCTGAAGTACAAAATAAGAATGCAAGTGAGTTTATTAATAAAAGATCCTTGATTTGGATACCTCACAAATATTGGTGGTAATCTGGCAACTGGAGCTAATTTTCTAACACTGCAGACCTCAGTAGCTACAGCTCTCCAAACTTCCTGGGGCCTTCAGATTAACTCAAGAACAGTACGTAGAAATCTTCATGGAATGGTTTTAAATGGGCGAGCAGCTACGTCCAAGCCTTACATCACTGTATTGCAAAGTATCATATGCGGTGGTGTAAAGCAAGCCAACACTGGACTCTAGATCAGGGCTGCTCAACCCTGTTCCTGGAGATCCACCTTCCAGCAAAGCTCAGCTCCCACCCTAATCAAACACACCTGAACCAATTAATTAGGACCTGAACAGCACTTGATAATTACAGGCAGGTGTGTTTGAAATGGGTAGCAACTGAAATCTGCAGCAAGGTCGATCTCCAGGAATAGGGTTGAGCACCCCTGCCGTAGAACAATGGAGATGTGTTTTCTGGAAAGATGATGAACGAGTCTGGATTTGGTGGTATCGTTATAACAGTACTTGCCTGGCTGCATTGTGCCCAGTTTAAAATTTGGTGGAGGAGGGAATTGTGGCTTGGGGTTGTTTTTTCAGTGGTTAGAATTGAGCTTGCCCTCCTAGTAACCCAACTTCAACATGCCAAGATAGTTTGGAGTTCATGCTCCTGAATCTGTGGGAATTTGGCAGTTGTGCCTTCCTGTTAAGATATGAATGCAGTAATGCAAAATGCAAGGTGATAAGACAAGCTGCAGGTTGAATTGAACATCTTTAGGGTGAATATGAGTGGAGACTGAGAGTCTTCACATCCATTATCACAGGGGTGTCAAACTCAATTCCTGGAGGGCCGAAGCCCTGCACAGTTTAGTTCCAACACACTTACCTGTAGGTTTCAAACAAGCCTGAAGGACTCAATTAGTTTGATCAGGTGTGTTTAATTAGGGTTGGAACTAAACTGTGCAGAACTGCGGCCCTTTTGGAACTGAGTTTGACACCTGTGCATTATCAGTATTCAACCTCACAAAAGCAATTTTAGAAGATTGGTCAAAAACTCCCTAAACCAGGGGTCACCAATCTCAGTCCTGGAGGGCCGGTGTCCCTGCAAGGTTTAGCTCCAGCTTGCCTTAACACACCTGCCTGGGTGTTTCAAGTATATCTAGTACAGGGGTGTCCAAACTCGGTCCTGAAGTGCCGGTGTCCTGGAGAGTTTAGCTCCAACCCTAATCAAACACACCTGAACCAGCTAATTAAGCCCTTTCCAGGTATACTAGAAACTTCCAGGGAAGTGTGTTAAAGAAAGTTGGAGCTAAACTCAGCAGGACACCGGCCCTCCAGGACCAAGTTTGGCCACCCCTAATCTAGTAAGACCTTAATTAGCTTGTTCAGGTGTGTTTGATTAGGGTTGGAGCTAAAATCTGCAGGACATCGGCCCTCCAGTACTGAGTTTGGTGACCCTTGCCCTAAACCAGGGGTGCTCAACCCTGTTCCTGGAGATCGACCTTCTTGCAGATTTCAGTTGCTACCCATTTCAAACACACCTGCCTGTAATTATCAAGTGCTGTTCAGGTCCTAATTAATTGTTTCAGGTGTGTTTGATCAGGGTGGGAGCTGAGCTTTGCAGGAAGGTAGATCTCAAGGAACACGGTTGAGCAGCCCTGCCCTAAACCTTGTGGGAAGCCTTCCCAAAAGAGTTGAAGTTAAAGCTGCAAAGAGTGATAATAAACCAGGGATCAAGATTGGGAGGTAATTAAGTTGTTAACTCGCCAAAAAATGAGCATTCCGTCATTGATAACTAACCATCATGTTGTTTCAAACCCCTCATACCTCTGTTCAATTTCAGAACACAAAGGTTAAAAGGTTTTTGAATGAAATCTCAGAGCTCTCTGAGCCTCCATAGATGGCAAGAGAAGCAAGACATCAAAGTTCAGAAAGATACCGAAACATCCCGAAAACAGTCGGACTTTTAAGTTTATATGCATGTAAAGGCAGAAGAAGTATTTGGGAAATTACATTAGCAGTTGACATGAATATAAATATTGAATATTTTACTCCAGACATATACCTATTATTGGCAAATCTTCTTGTAAATGAACAACAAACATGTTGAGAGCTATTTAGCCAGCAGTTGATGTCTAACTTATATAGTGTTTTGCAGTTCATGTCATTAGACACCAGGAGGCAGTGCAAATTTTATTTATTTTATTTTTTTGCTTTTAATGTCTGATGGTTGTGTCCGCAGCTCAGTCTAATTGAATCCGATTTCATAGATCCGCCCTTATA
Organism: Danio rerio; assembly: GCF_052040795.2. Classification (NCBI taxonomy): domain Eukaryota; kingdom Metazoa; phylum Chordata; class Actinopteri; order Cypriniformes; family Danionidae; genus Danio; species Danio rerio. Next base: position 31,353,352 of record NC_141045.1, on the reverse strand, counting down.
ATCCTCATTAAAGACTTTGATGAGTGGAAGTGCACGCCATAATGAAATTTATGCATATCTGCTTAAGCAATGATTCACATTAGCATTTTAATTACATGCAGAACTTGATGTGGCAGATGTTGTTTTGTTGGGCTGGGATTGTTCCGATGATGCCCTTTTAATAGGCACAGTGTTGGACACATGGCATGGTTGTCCTTGACCTGTCTCCAGTATAGTGCCTATCCCATCTCTGATGTGTCCCGCCCCCATTCTGAGCAGGACCACCTCTCTAAACTCATCTCAGCCTCTCGTTAAGGGAGCCAGTGGAGCGGATTACTGCCCTGAATGTAACTAAAAGACAGATGTATGAGAGGAAATACCACAGGAGGGATACCATCAGTGGGATTTTGATTTTGACTGAATGACAATTTGGATTTGAATCATACAGGATATTCCTTGATGAACTTGATGGATGATATTGTGCGTGCTGGTCCAGCTCCTGTACCTTTGGAAACTAGCTGAGATTCATCTTCAAGCATTGTGACAAATGTAGCTAAATCAGTTGTGACTTGAAGATGTGAGTATCTTGACAGAATGTTTGAAAGAAACCAGTGCACGTTCCTGTTTATTATTCAACCCTAGAGATGCTTACAGATGAGATGTTGTATGGAAAGTAGTTCGCTGTTCTGAAGGTGCCTCTGTAAAGATAAATCATGTTACTTCAGAAGGTGAAGATGAAGTGACAGCTGTGACTTTTCTTGGTCAACATGGCTACTGAAGAAGAGGAGAACTCTGGACAACCTCTGTGGCAGTCTGTGCTACTGTTTGGATGTAAGGGAATGATCGAAGGAATCATTGTCCTCTTGTTTTTCTGGCTTCTGGTTCAGGTGCTCTTCACAAAGCAACTTGAAGGTATTGTAGACCCAACCTCCGCCCAAGATATATAAATAGAGATGTTTTACTATGGACAAGTAGTTGTCCATTTTGTCTAATAAATTATTTTGATCATTTAGATTTCATGTTTAAGTTCAGCAGTTCATGTCTGTTTTTTACTGTTTGGTTACTGATGCTGACTTTATGCGGATTAAATTGTTTCCTTTGTTTGTGGATTATGACTTAACAGTTGTTCCATCATTTACAATGATAGCTACGGATTAAAAAGCTGTTCTAACCAGCCTTTGTCTATTCAGTCCACCTGCAGATTCTGCTGAGTGTTGGTTTGGTGGTCCTGTGTTGTTCTCTTTTCCTGGGCTGCATCATTTGTTGGTTAAAGACCAGAGAGAAACCACCTGAAAACAAAAAGGCTGTGAGGACATCCCGTCCCCCTGATTCTGTTGATGAAGTAACTGTCTCATTGAGTCCCTCTCCTTCATCTGGAACCACATTTACCAAATTGCAGTATGAGGAGCTGGATGGAGAGGTTCTAGACTATCCATGTACTTTCGAGAGCTCTACGCCATCAGATGAAGAATTCACTGTTTTCTCAGAGGTTAACAAGCAGAAGTCTTGCTTCCAAATGAGACGGCTCAGTTCTCCAACAGTTGCCACATCTCTCTACAAGCCCATGAGCAGAGGCCGATCTTCTCTTCCCTCTTTACCAAGACTTGGTCTTCTTTCGAAAACACGGAAGGTTGTGGAACGGCACTGCGCTGTGACTGGGGATAATTACTCATTCAGTGAACATAGAAGGCTCACTACCCCCAACCCACGATCACCCTGCACTCTTTCTCCACTTCAGACACAAGGCCTACTTCAGGAAGAACCTTTATTTTCTAACTATGGTTCGAATGTTTACAGCGAGACTTCAGATCCCTTTTTGCACTTCACCCTGACTTTCTCTTCAATGCAGAACACACTCACTATATCCTCAGTTAGTATAACCAGTGTCGTTCACTGCCTAGAAGAAATGATCATCCAGATCAGACTACCCCCACTTTGCCCTGGACCTCTGACTTTATCTGCCCAAGATTACAACCTTAGCTCTGGACTCTATAAAACGTTGGTGGTCAGTGTCGGATCTCTAGAAGGGCTTAAGAGTTGCATACTCAGACTAGCAGTCTGCAAACAGAATAATCCAAAGACATCTCTATTTGAGGAACTGGAAGTCTGCTGCAGTCGTTTAGACTGGACACTGGACAGGCCTGTCAACTGTGTTAGAGAATTAAGGCCAGTTGTGGACAAAACCAAGAGGGTCACTTCATAGCACTTGCTACAAAACTAGAATGTTTTAAATATCAATCCAGCCATCTGAAATGCCTACATGTAATTTTTTCAGATAACAAAAATGGCTTATTTTTTTATTTAGCAAAGTCCACCTTAACTGGATAGGAACATGGATGTTCCTTAAAGTCACTTGCTCAGCTCTTAAAGTTGACGAAGAACCAGACTCTGGTCCATTTACTTAAAATATGCTAACACTGCTGTCTTGCCAATAAGACCCCAGGTGAAACACATTGTTTTTAACTTCTTAAAAAGGGTATCCTTAAGCTGAAATTTCGACAGTTGGCTGAACAAGTTTCAACCCTGGAGAGCCAGTGTCCTACTGAGTTCATCTCTTACCCTAAAACATTTGTTCTACCTGATTAAGTGTAGAGAACAGTTCAGAAATGACAGAAAAAAAGATCAAATTGGAACTAGTCCATAAGTCATCTGCAAATCACTGACCCATAAGAACTGGGTTGAAGACTTCTGCCTTTAAATTCTATACCCTGTGCTTTGGGAAGGCTCCCACCCACACCTAAACCGTAAATCAAAATGTTCAGTAACTGAATTCTCCTGAAGGGAAGACCTCCAGGAGCAGGGATGGTTATACTTCCAGACTCTTCAAAGATGTTCCACCCCAAATGTGGAAGGTATCACGCAAGCCTGAATATATCATCATTGTGCCCTTCCACTGAGGCTGTACTTGTGCAGACATCACAGAAGACTTCTACCTGGCAGTCTCTGAGGAATCACATAAGCAAATTGTGAATTTGGAAGACAACTCCGAAAGATGATGAGGGTCATTGACAGAATTACATTTTTCTGTTTGGGTGGTACTGAAAAAATGGCAAGGTAATCATATCTGAAGCAGTGTTTGAGTCATGACTTTTTGTAATAGACTTACGTGGGATGAATTTATTCTGTGACTGATTTCCAAAAACATTTCACATTAAAAAAGTCACTTTAATTCTTAATCTCCTCTTCAAGCCACCTAACACATTACTATCCTTTTCCAGTGATATATTCTGCATTACCAAAACTCTGCACACAAAAAATGACCAAAGCTTCAAATGTCAAAAGATGCCGTATTGTCCTCATAAAACGCAAAATAGTTCCCAGAAAATAGTTTTATGACCTGAAAGTGCAGGAAAGCATTGCATCACAAATCCCCCCTATCAGATAAATGAATACATTTGTCATGATATGAAAGCACGACAACCACCAATATATATACGGCAGGTTTGGCTTACATGGCTGTTATGTAAAACCTAGAGGATTTATCCATCATAAACTAAGCCTAAATGTTTGCTTTTAATGTTCAGGATTAAACACTTGTCTTACGAGAGCCAAGATCCATGAGAGATCAGCCTATTTTAATGACATTGTAGTTTAATCCCCCTTCCTCTTCAATCCTTCAGCCGACAGTCCGATCCCTTTTGTTTCAGGCATGCTCTGACCTCTGCGCTTGGAGTCCGCGAGGTCATTTACTTGTGCAGCATTTATTCCCATGGATAACCCTTACAGTCTCATTGTATGACATTTGCAGTAAAATAAAGGAATTGTTCACCCCAAATTGAAATCAATCCCATGATTTATTTATGCTCAAGCTATGCCAGGTGGGCTGTTTGCATTTTTTTTTTATTCCAGATGAACAAAATAAGAGTTAAATAATATTCTGGAGGGATGACACAGGCTCAGTGGTTAGCACTGCCCCCTCACAGCAAGAAGGCTGTTGGTTCCCAGCTGGGTCAGTTGGCATTTCTGTTTGGAGTTTGCATGGTTTCCGTGTTAGTGCAGGTTTCCTCCGGTTGTGCCAGTTTCCTTCACAGTCCAAAGAAATGCTCTATAGTTGAATTGAATAAACTAAATTTGCCATAGTGTACGTGCTTGAATAATTGTGTATGGATGTTTCCCAGTACTGGGTTCCACTGTGTAAAACATATGCCGTTTAAGTTGGCGGTTCATTCAGCTGTGGCGACCACTAATGAATAAAGGGACGAAGCCGTAGGAAAATGAATGAATGAATAATATTCTGGATCCTCCAAAATTTGTAACGTTTTATGAATCTCCAAAATTGAATTCATCATAAAACTTGGCCCTATATGACTCGATCCCTATGAATGTCTTTGTAGGCAAAGCAAAGGGTTTGTGCATGAAATTCATATCTAAATTTCTGTGAAAGCAAAATGGATTTTTATTTGGAATTGGAGTCTATATAGACTTAAAGCTGGTATTTTTAAGCAAGTGTGTTTACATTTAGATTGCGTAAGGCTGCAAAACGTACAGTCTTTCTCATAATGTGTTTTATTCCGCTAAACCCTTAAGTCTGGATTGATTAACCCTAAACCTGCTTACTCAAGGTATTTCCATTCCAAAATCTCTCCAGGGGGAGTAAGTTCAGTAAACTCAGAGTACAGTATGTTAACACTGGTCACAAAAGACAAGGTTATTGGTTACATATTACTTATCTAGGTATGTCATAACCTGCTTTCTGGAATACCCCCAGATCTTGACCAACAAATGTTGGACAAATTCTTTCTAGAATTTAAACCACCTCAATTCCTACACCATAAAGAGCCGAAAGCAGTGTTTAATATCAGTTACTTGCTCAAGTCCTTATCTAGGTTTATTCATTCATTCATTTTCTTGTCGGCTTAGTCCTTTTATTAATCCAGGGTCACCACAGCGGAATAAACCGCCAACTTATCCAGCACATTTTTACGCAGCGGATGCCCCTCCACCCGCAACCCATCTGTGAGAAACCCATCTAAGGTTTTCTATGATCAACTTGTATCACGATGCTTTAGGGTGGTTTCACACTAGCACTTTTGGTCCACACTCGGGTTCATTTGACGTCATAGTACTGTACGTTTAGCTAGTACGAACGTGTCTTCTGAACTCGGATGCACACCCGTGAACTGTACCCAAGTCTGCCTGAAAAGGTGGTCTTGGATACGGTTATGTGAACTCTGGTACGGTTCACTTCTGATATAAATGCAATTGTACCAAATAACGGAAGTGAACCGCCAACTCGACAACAAACAATCATTTTCATAACATTCATTCGTGTGTGTGTGTGTGTGTGTGTCACATATTGTACCTTGGTGACAAGCAGGACTGAGTCAGGGCATACACTTTGATGTCTGTTTGACTTTGCTTTCATGAATGTCACCTAGCAATAGCCGTAAACAAAACAGCAGCTCGATGACGCAAGCTTACAGGGGTTCAGGAGGAAAAAGACAATGTGAACACAAACCAATTGAGAAGGTGGCTAAGGGGGGACACTCAAACTTGGGCATGGTCCAGGCAATTGAACCAAATGAGAAAGCACTCTTAGAGAAATGTAGCCAAGTGGTGTCAAGTTCTTTTGCCAGTAAACAGTTTTTAAGCAAACAAAAATACCCGAAGGTTACTGGCTATTTTTTAAAACAAGAGCCGCTCATGCCTTGGTCAGACCTGGTTTTAAGATATGTTGTCATTGATTCAATCACAAATGGACAATGGTAACGTTGCATTTCCACTGGCAAGTTAGAAACGCAGCGCAGTGTTTTCAGTTCATTCATATGGAAGTTGAGTGTTAAAGGGCACATAATTTACCCCTTTTTGTGATTAAATATTAATTAATCTTCTGAGTGTGCCAGTTTACGCTAAGTTCAACACACAGTTCAGTTGTTTTTATTATAATGTGTTAAAAAGTGTTATTTTGGGGGCGCGCACACAGCTCGCCGTTTTAGGGGTGTGTTGCCTCACATGAAAATTAGTTTCGATTTCTCACCCAACATAACAAGGGGGTGGAGCCAAGAGCTCAACCGCTCTGTGTGATTGCAACAGACAGGCAGACTGAGTGAGAGGATCAGCATTCAGCCGTACATGTACGCCACAGACACAGACCAAGCAGAGAGTACACAATCATTTGTGTCTTTGTATAGTTTTACAGCCAACTGTGTGCTAGTTTAAAGGGTCACGAAACACCAAAACACATTTTTTGAGCTGTTAGCAGTCGTATATGTGTCCCACACTGCTAAAAACACTATAAGGACACATATATCTCACTAAAAACTGAAAATTGGTTGTTTTTGCGTTATTTCGAGCAAATTCGTACTTCCGGTTTGAACTAATTTTTGAAGCTGCGTCACGGCCATGAGATCATAGCGTGTATTCCAGCGTGTAGACTGGGTGACTGTACCTGGGTGTACCGTATTACGTCTCCCAGTGTGCTGCATTAATGCATGAGTAAGACTTGGTTCAAACCCAATCAGCGTGCTCTATTGTGCAACTTCATTAATATTCATTAATGTTACAGTGTAGACGGCGTCACGGCAGAGACGCCACATTGTGTTGGCAAAACAAGCGTGCAGTGTTGCTTTCCTAATTTGCTGAAGTGAAGTTTTGTTTTTATTTTCTCTCTGTAAGAGCGCAGCTGGAATCACGTATTACAGTGTATGCGACAACAATAACTTACGTGTCTAAGGAACACTGTTTACCCGAGACCTTTTCTCTTCTGCAATCGGAGATCCGGATTCGCTTCTCTCCTCCTCTTAATAAAGACGTGGTTTTAGTTGCTGTGGATTGTCCTGTCTCTACAGATTTGGTAAGTGAGCGACCAGTGCTCTTTGTTTATTCAGTTTGTTCGTATCAAACTAACTATTGCACCACATGAGTGTAAACATGTTAGCACCACAACCAAACTTTCCTCCCCTGTGTGTGTGTATGTGTTTTGACTCTGAAACTCAGCACGTGGTCAAATAGACACTCCCACACCATCCCTCTTTTGCTCCTTCGACACTCCCCCTTAACAGAGCTGGACACGCCCACTTTTTTGGCTTTTTCCAAAGTAGAGGTGTGAAAACGCCCTGCTGAAACGAGGGGGTTTCATGGCCCTTTAAAGTTCCAAGCTTGTACACAGAGACTAATACCCACGCACACTGAATTAACTTCGACTGAGACACCGGAGCTGTGACACGGCACACTCAGACACGCACATTCGCATGTTATTTAAAATGAAACTATTTAGATGGTGCTCTGTGGCGCGGCAGAAACATGAAGTGTCCCGAATTGTGGCTGTGACAGCTGCCAACTTAAAGCGCCGGTGTGTGTACCCTGATAAAAACCTATGTTTAGAATTCTAAAATGCATGGCGCTGCATGGCGCGACAGTGCTTCTGGTGTGCGACCTGCAGGCGAGTTCGTTATTTTATTTCCAATGGAGAGACGCGCACCTGAGGCAACGCGCTCGCACTTTCCAGCTGCACCTAGTTAAGATCACAGGAAGAAGATCACTTGTGAGAAATGTTTTTACAGTTTTACTGTAGACGCAATGAAAAGTACACATGTTTGCAAACCTACCTTAAGTTACAAACAATAATTCAGATTACAGCAATCATGTGGTGAATGTTGATCTTGTGTTGAGCACAATGAGCCTTACATCTAAAAATAGAGCAAGGTGCTCCTTTAGTGACATCGCTTTGACTCACGCTAAATATGGCGGACGTGAAACAACAAACTGAGGATTAGGTGACGCGTACCTGTCAATCAATTCCGTGGGCGGGGGAACCGCACTCCTACATCAAGTCGCGGTTGCTTTGAAAACCGCTCAATTTGGTCCACCGTTTTTATGTTGTTAAATTGAAAAAAAAAAAGGAGTGTGTGTTTATATCACCCCAATATGACGGTCTATACACTATACTTACAAAAATGTCTGTCTAAACAGCTTGAAAAGTAGATTTTTCACCATAGGTGCCCTTTAATGCCCAAACGGAGTCGGTTGACATTATGGGACTGAATGTATTAAAAGCAACCGAGAACATCAGAAAGGTTGGCCATTTCCTGACTTTATGCAAATGTCAAGCGAAAAATGGCAGGACGGCAACCAATCGCTGGGAAAAAATGTGATAAAAGAAAGATATTTAGAAAAAAAATGGAAACCTGTAACCATTGACTTCCATGGTATTTGTTTTCCCTACTATGGAATTCCAATACTGTAGGAGATTTACTGTGTTTTATGTAAGATGTAGATGTAACCTGTTCTGCATTGTTTTCTTTTTAATGTGGAATAACCAGATGGATATCTCCAGTTGTGACGGCTCTTTATGACTATAGACTGAACATAAAATATGCATTTGATGGCACCACCATTTTCCATCACGTTCATGGAGATGACAATAGCCCCTTTCACACAGTGATACCGGTAAATATCCGGAAAATTTCCGGAACGACTTTACCGGTATATTCAAAAAAGCGCTGTTCACACAGGCGAGGACGTTACGGAAATTTTCCGGAAAAGAGCATTCACACATCCATTCCAAAATACCGGTAAATTCTGACATCATTCACCACAAATGAGCTTTAAACGGCTGCGCTTGTATTTGTAAACATTTGACTAAATTACAAACTCTGTGGATGATCAATATTGTGAACAACTTTCGCAGGATCACTTTCGCATGTCGAGATGTTCATAATATGTGTGTGTGCAGGCGCTCACAGGCTGTTTCACAGGCACACGCAAAGCTTGAAGGTAAACAAACAACGGCTTATCATAAGCATCTCATTGATGATTATTCACACAGTTGGCATTAAGAAGAACATATAAACTGATCTGACTAACTTCTAGCAGCTAAATGTGTCTGGAAAAATATTCAAAGGTTTTTATTCTCACAAACCGCGCGGACGTAAATGCGTCTGACTGTTGTGATTGGCTAAAGTAGACGTCTCACGTCAGCACGTTCTAGACGTGCACGCGCTTATTACGGCAATCTTCCTTCTGCATTCACACAGCGCAGCATTCCGGCAAATTGCCGGTAATGTTACAACTTCTCTTTCTGGAAAATAGCCAGAACGAATTTACCGGTATTTTCAAAAAGGACCTGTTCACACATACAACCTTCTGTATGTGTGAAAGGGGCTATTGACTCACATTGAAATCACTTTTAAAAGTTTGAGTTATATCTTATAATAAGCAGCCAAAACTTGTGTTTTAGTTCAAAACTGACATGTAAATTTGAAATTAATCTGTAAATAATATATCTAGATTACTCGTATATCACATTTAATGCAATTTGTTCATTCATTTATTTTCTTTTGTGTTATTCCCTTTATTAATCTGGGGTCACTAGAGCAGAATAAACTGCCAACTTATCCAGCATGTTTTATGCAGTGGCTATCCTTCCAGCTGCAACCCAACACTGGGAAACACCCATATACACACTCATTCGCATACATACACTACAGAATTTAGCTTATCAAATTCACCTATAGCGCATGTCTTTGGACTTATGGGGGAAAACGGAGCACTCGGAGGAAACCCACACGAACACGGGGACAACATGCAAACTCTACACAGAAATGCCAACCCACATGGAAAGAACCTATATGAGGATGAATGCGCATATATGAAACCTATATGCTGTATTTATGTGTATATACGCCACAAATTGGAAAAAAATGAGGTGCATATATGTGCATATACAGGTCATGTAGGTTTCCTGTATTGCTTCTTCATATCCACACATAAGCCCTATATGTACATACAAAATGTCTCCTATATAGCTCACTTTGGCAACTGTCATGCATGATGCCTTGCCTAGCTCATATTTTCTATTATCAAGGCAATAACTAAGAACTAACTAATTTAACTAGGGCAAATAAGTGAGAGGAGATGGAAAGCTATGTCTACATGTTTTCCTGAAACATTTACAAGGTAAATTCTTTCTTGTATAAAGATAGTGGAAAAGAAGTGTAACAAAATGGTGTGTCGTTTTTTTTTTTATTATTTTGTTTTCTTTCCTTAATTGTTGGTTTTTGCCTTATTTTTGTTCTTGTGCTAGATTTTTTTTCTTGTACTATTCGATTGTTCTTAAATAAATAAAATGTAAAAAAAAAAGATTTTATTTATGTTGTCAAGCAGCTATGGATTTTAATAATTTTACTAACATATAGGTGAACATGTGTGCAATTATACATGTATATATGTAAATATAATATAGGAAAACGCCCAATTTTGGCACATATATGAAAAACCTATATCAAAACCTATAATAAAACATATGTGTTTTTATAGGTTTTTTCTGTGTGGGAACTGACCTAGCCTCGAACCAGTGACCTTCTTGCTGTGAGGTGACAGCGATTTCCACCGTGCCACACATAATGTAAATAATATATCATCAGATTCAAACAATCTATTTATGAAAAAGTGATTGTTTTAGAAACTAATAAATGTAGAATTTCATCTGAAATCATGTTGGTGTTTTGTATCTGAACTGTATCTCACAGCTGGAGCAGTCACTTGAAAGTTAAACAACAAAGAAAATTAGCTTAGCTTAGCTGTGCAGTTCAACTTAGGAGAACAGGAATAAAGGTGCATTTAGCAAAGTTGTCTTCTTCACAATGGATGATCTTCACTTCAGCAGTTGATCCCCCTCCATTCTTCAAGTGGACCCTTCCGTATCTTCTATATCTGAGTCACAAAAAAAGCAACAAAAATAAATGATTAAAATTGGATTTTAAACAAAAAAAAGTCAAATTAGCATTGTGAGAAACAAAAGGTAACTAAAAGCATCTTATGTGACCCTCCACCCCAGCATGCTCTTTGATTAACATAAAATGTGAGATCAGGACACTATAATTAGAGTCTATGATGTGATTTGTGAGTTGTTCTGTTAAACTTTACTCAAAGATTAAAATCAATTAATTTTTAGTTGAGCTTGAATTAGAAGAGCACCATAAGCCAATCAAAAATGCTATCAAACTAAGATCGGCAGCGCAGATTCTCACCATACCTGGGCAGTCTTGCTGGAATGCTTGACGCTGATTGGCTGTTTATCCTCCACCCCTCCTGCAGACCTGTCTGATCCTCCGTCTGAGATCTGGGATGGACATGGTTTTGCTGCCCTCTGTTGGGGATCTTGCTCCGGTGTCTGCGTTTCTCTTCCCTGATGGTTCACGTCAACAGCATTCCAGTTCTAAATGTGTCACACAGCTGTTATCAATTTCCGTATCAAAAGACATCCCGATTTATGGCCTAAAAAACGACAAATGTGCTTGTTTACCTTAATATCTGAAGCATTTTGGACCAAATTATCAGCCAAGTAAGGTCTTCTTGGGAACACTGAAGATCTGAATAGAACACATTTCACATACATAAATGTTTTCTGTCAAATGTCAATAAGATTTGATTCATAGCTTCTTTTCCAAGACAGTTTTAACGTCGCCACATGTCAAATGTGAATTATGACATTGGGAAAATTCCAGTATTCCCACCCCCACTCCTCTTCCTGAGCCAGGGTTCACACCATTCACTAATCCGTTGAGGGAGAGTTGGGAGGAAGGTTATTATCATTAACAAAAGCTTAAACTAAAATACAAAAAAAGTAAACAAAATGTTAAATGTAAACTACCTGAATAAAAACAATATCTTGATTTATATCGATTATATCAATTTAGAAACAAAGAGTTTGACTTTTATATATACACACTGGCCAAATTATTAGGTACACCTTATTAGTACTGGGTTGGATCCCTTTTAGTCTTCAGAACTGCCTTAATCATGGCTTCTGCCTTCATGGCATTCAACAAGGTACTGGACATATTTCTCAGATTTTGCTCCTTATTTACATTATAGCATCATGCAGTTAATGCAGATTTGTCGGCTGCACATCCATGATGTGAATCCCTCATTCTACCACATGCTCTATTGGATTGAGATCTGGTGACTGTGGAGGTCATTTGAGTACAGTGAACTCATTGTCATGTTCAAGAAACCAGTCTGAGATGATTTGCGCTTTATGACATGGTGTGTTTTCCTGCTGGAATGCCATCAGAAGATGGGTACACTGTGGTCATGAAGGGATGGACATGGTCAGCAACAATACTCAGGTGGGCTGTGGCGTTGACGCAATGCTCAATTGGTACTAATGGACCCAAAGTGTGCCAAGAAAATATCCCCCAAAACATTACACCACCACCACCAGCCTGAACTGTTGAAACAAGGCAGGATGGATTTATGCTTTCATGTTGTTGATGAAAAATTCTGACCCTACCATCTGAATGTCACAGCAGAAATTGAGACTCATCAGACCAGGCAACGTTTTATTGGTCAGTTTTGGTGAGCTTGTGTGAACTGTAGCTCTTCTGCATACCTCAGTTGTAACAAGTGGTTATTTGAGTTACAGTTGCCTTTATATCAGCTCGTACCAGTCTGGCCATTCTTCTCTTAGCTCTGGCATCAAGAAGGCATTTGCACCCACAGAACAGACTCTCACTGGATATTTTCTCTTTTTCAGACCATTCACTGTAAACCCTAGAGATAGTTGTTCATGAAAATCTCAGTAGATCAGCAGTTTCCGAATTACTCAGACCAGCCTGTCTGTCACCAACAACCATTTTGTACAATCGCATTAGTATTTTACTATGATTTGCTCATCCCTCAATGAGGGGTAGGTTTAGGGGCACACCTCTTTTTAAATAATTGTATTAATAAAATGAAATCATAAATATTTTGTCGGAATTAGCCACTTGTCTGACAGTATAGTGGGCCTACATAGATATGTTTCCTTGTGAATTAGTACACCCTTTTCAGATCTCTCTTAAAATGAACACTTTCCATAGGATTCAATACAAAAAAGTTAATTGTGCATTACATTGACTAGAACCAAAACCAAAACTAAAATTAATTTAATTTAACGTAACCAAAGATGAAAGATTTGTACACCATATTAATATGTCACGAGAAACTATCAAATGGGGGAAATGTGTTATTTAATTGTAATTTGGAATTACATTTAAATTTGAATTTATCTTCTGTTCCTAAAAATCGTATCCTTATTGCTCTGTTCCAAAAGATTTTAGGTGACCACACTGTCATTTTAAAGAGAGCCTATGATGGGTTTTTAAAAATAAGCTTCCATGCAGTGTGTAACAGCACTAAGCAAATGAAAACATCCAGCTGAGGTTTAAATCTAAAAGTGCACTGTGCTTAAAACTATTGATTCTATAATGAAATCGTTGACTCAGAGTCTAATAAATAAATCGAGTTGGAAGCGGATCTTTTGTCTAAATGCATCGACATCAATAGGGTACATCACCAAATGAAGTGCCTGATCCGGTAAAACATGAACGTGCCTTTCCCTTCAGACACTAACGGAGTACGAGGGATCATGAGACTGATCATGACACAAAGATGACGATCACTGACAGATGGAGATTCGGCTGTGGGGAATAAACTGTTAAAGTTCATTTTCACAACACTACAACAGTATAACCAATCTGTTGCTGTTTTTGTTCCAATCATTTTTTGATTTTTTAAACAATAACTTGCACTGCAACGTGGGACTCGTCAGCCGTTTGCTATTAAAGGAAGGAGCAGCAGAGACTGTTAAGTATGGGACTTTGTCAGACTTTGACAGGCAGTTCATATGGGCCAGTTTCTTCTTTCTCCAGATCATAACATGTAAGTGTAATTAAAATAGTTGCCTCTTTATCTGTAGTTTGCAAACTACGTATTTAATCGTGTGTTGCTCCATGTGACTTGTAATTACTTGTCTGTTATAGATCAGTGCTTGTACTGTATATCTCAGACTAAATCTTTATAGGCTATTCAAATATTGCGTCCAAAACCACATTGAAAACACGACGTGTGCTTATTCCTTTACCGATTTAAATGATTTTCTGAACTCGCAATCCTCTGTCATTTTTTTGACCTTGCATACATATCTGTCTGTTGTTGGAGACACCCAATACCAAAATATGACCTTTGAAAATGCATAATAGGGGCTCTTTAATGAGTAAATCTTTTAAATAAACTTTAAATGTACCAATATATTGCCTATATCCATGAGATATATAAAAAAAAAACGATTTATATTGAATATCATGTCATATATAAACCCCTCAGAAATAAATCTGTGTAAATATCTAGAACACAAACATATAATCTAAATTTCCAAACTCCTTAAAACTATCCTTTCCTTTGTGGTTTCAGAAACTTGCAGCTGCATTGATTTGCTTCAGTTTGTCGCATGCAATGATCGATAACAGCAGTTTGATGCACCTTGACTGATCTCACTCAATAACGTGTACAGTCAATGTGTCTGACCATCCATTTAGTGGAACACTTACTTACAGGGTTGCCAGGTTTTTGCAACAAACTAGCCAAATGACCAATAAAACTAACATCAAAACTCAAAATATGCCAACACTTTTTAGCAAACACATTTTACATCATGTTTTTTTCTTTCAAAATAACCTTATTTTAGTAGATTATGGTGTTAGATTATTAAAAATATATTCTATATATTTATATTATATAATATATTATATAAAAATATATAAAAATTATTCAAGCACATTTTTGATTATTGATTTTAAAATAAATTTGGTAGAGTTAAATATTTCACCATTTAAATATAATTGATACAATATGTCAAAACTTGGCGGTTCATTCCACTGTGGCGACCCCAAATTAATAAAGGGACTAAGCCGAAAAGAAAATAAATAAATGTCAAAACTTTAACCTGCAGAATAAAAAACAACCTGCAGCAAATGGTTTAAAGTAGTCCAGCTCTGTGGGAAAACTGTGGATTTGGCGAGCCTCCTTACTGATTTTTCCACAGATTTTCAGTCAGGAACTGGAGAAGTGGGGGAAGGGAGAGTGATGGGGCCTCCGCGTCTGGAATTTCCCCGATGTCTCGTTTTTATATAAGAAGCAGAGAAAATAATCCTGCCTTGGGGGGAAGATAATGAATCAGATTGACTGACAACTGACAGGGTGTTAATGGTGCACTACTGACCTTTCTCCACACTGCTCTCTCTCTCTGAACAGACTTTTCAGCTGTAGTACAGAAAACAGATGTAAACAAGCACAGACAGGAAATTAAAATAGTAAGTAGTATTACACATGCCTGATGAAAGCTGTTTTACTGTGTGTGTAGCACCTGCTCAGTGACCAGCCTCCTTTGTGTATTGGGATCAATTGCAAGGTCTGAAGGGGGCTGGGCAGGTTTCTGTTTTAGGATTTCTCGAAGACATTCTTTACTCTGGTAAAAAAATAAATGTATTTAAAGGTGCTGAATATCAATCAATGATAACAATAATGTGCATTTGCAAACAAAGATAGTACCTGGGAACCTGTAAGATCGCACAGTTTTTGTAAGGCCTGGTCTCTTTCTTGTTCACGCCTTTCTGCTCGCCTCCTGCTTTCTAGGACCATGACATAAAAACAAGCTAAGCTGCAGAAATATACTCATGAATGCTTAGCTAGCTGCGACATGGTGGCTTAGTGGTTAGCAAAATCGCCTCACAGTAAGAAGGTCACTGGTTCGAGTCCCTGCTGGGTCAGTTGGCATTATTGTGTTAATTTTGCATGTCCTCACCGTGTTTGCGTGGGTTTCCTCTGGGTGCTCCGGTTTTCCCCGCAGTCTAAAGACATGCGCTATAGGTGAGTTGAATAAGCTAAAATTGGTCAGTGTATATGTGAATGAGTGTGTATGAGTGTTTCCCTGTACTAGGTTGCAGCTGGAAGGGCATCCGCTGTGTAAAACATAAGCTGGATAAGTTGGTGGATCCACTGATGAATAAAAGTAAGCCGAAGGAAAATGAATGAATGAATGCTTAGCTAGCACATTCAAAGCACATTCTGGCACTGGGTTGTTTTGGTGGGAACACACCTCCAGTACTGAAGGGGGTGATAGAGCTACCAAAAGTAGCTGGGATTTTAAAGTTGCCATGAAAGGGAAGTTAAGATTGTCTTTTTTTTTCAATATGGTGATTCGTGACATACATTTGATTAAAACGGTCCAAAATTAAGAAAACAACTAAAGAGTGGTACCTGTTTTTGTCCTTGATTGGATGATTCGATCTTTGGAAGATAGGCGCTGCTAACAAAATGAAGGAAAACTGACGAATGAACAAAAGCAGGGCAGAAATGAGACATGCCTACAGAAAGGCATTACATGTGACCAGACGTAAAGAAAAGTAATTTTAAGGACGCAAGGAAGGTTATGGTATTTGATAAAAAAATTTTTTTGAGGGGCGAGGCAGTGGCACAGTAAGTAGTTCTGTCGCCTCACAGCAAAAAGGTCGCTGGGTCGCTGGTTCGAACCTCGGCTTAGTTGGTGTTTCTGTGTGGAGTTTGCATGTTCTCCCTGCCTTCGCGTGGGTTTCCTCCGGGTGCTCTGGTACCCAAAGACATGTGGTACAGGTGAATTGGGTAGGCTAAATTGTCCCTAGTGTATGAGTGTGTGTGTGGATGTTTCCCAGAGATGGGTTGCGGCTGGAAGGGCATTCGCTGCGTAAAAACTTGCTGGATAAGTTGGTGGTTAATTCCGCTGTGGTGACCCCGGATTAATAAAGAGACTAAGCCGACATGAAAATGAATGAATGAATGAATGAATGAAAAATTTGAGGGTAAATGAACTTTTTGCAAAAGAACAACGTGCACAGATATATCAACGCAATCTCACGGCAATTCATAACTTTTTGATTTAGTGGTTAATAAGTATGAATTCGTACAATCTAATTTAGTACGTCATTTAGTACAATTTTGTATGATTTTCTCGTCACCTAATGATGGTTGGGGTTAGGGGTGGTGTTAGGTGGCACGCCTCCTTTTTAAAATCTTACATTTTCATACGACTGAACAAATTAGCTACTTAACTGACATAAACTGATAATAAAATACTTGCGTTTCTTAGTAAGATCAAGCTGGATATATCGTTTATAAACACTACGATACTTTTAAAAGTAGAGTTTGATTTCATTCCAACTTTCAATCTTTTTATCTGACTATGTCTCGATACCATGTAGTATACTCAGTACTATACCAATTTTATAATTTTCCTAAAATGTACATGAATGACTTTATAATTTTGGCACAACTCTGAAGTGTGCATAGTTTTATGCTGCATTTTATCATTTCAAAATATGTGGCATTCTAATCAGAGCTGTTTATATCATTGGAATTATAAGGTTCCATAGGAGATTTCACCTTTGGAGAAACATTTTTCAGAATTCCTAGAACTATTGAGGGGCCCGGACTTAATTTGCTCCTTCTTCAGAGTATTGTCTGAGGACTTTGACCCATGTCAAAAGTGATATCATACCTGGAAGTTATAAGAACTTAAAGGAATTAGAACCACATAATCTGATTCTCCAAGAATGCCTAGAACCACATGACACAACATCAGAAATGCTGTTTTGGTCATTAAAAATCCTGTAGTCAATGTCTGTCATCAAAGTAGTTTGGGATTATTACCTTATGTTTTTATTACATGGCTATGTTATGATTGCATCCATTGCATTTAGTCTTCATTCATTCATTTTCTTTTTGGCTTAGTCCCTTTATTAATCAAGGGTCGCCACAGTGGAATGAACCGCCAACTTATCCAGCTCAGCGGACGTCCTTCCAGCCGCAACCCATCACTGGGAAACATCCATACACGCTCATTCACACACACTCATACACTACGGTCAATTTTAGCATACCCAATTCACCTGCACCCGAAGGAAACCCACGCGTACATGGGGAGAACATGCAAACTCCACACAGAAATGCCAACTGACTCCGCAGAGGCTCGAACCAGCAAACAAAACAAAATATAACAAAAATCATCATATCTATAAGCGATGTCACTGCATGAGCCCAGGACTGCTTTGGCAAACCTTTGTTAAGTACCACAATCATTCATTCATTTTCTTGTCGGCTTAGTCCCTTTATTAATCCAGGGCTGCCACTGCTGAATTAACCACCAACTTATCCAGCAAGTTTTTTTGCAGCGGATGCCCTTCCAGCCGCAACCCTTCTCTGGGAAACATCCACACACACACATACACTAATACACTACGGACAATTTAGCCTACCTCTTTGTACTGTGGGGGAAACCGGAACACCTGGAGGAAACTCAGGGGAACGCAGAGAGAACATGCAAACTCCACACAGAAACGCCAACTGAGCCGAGGCTCGAACTAGTGACATTTCTTGATGTGAGGCGACAGCACTACCTACTGCGCCACTGCTTCGCCCAAGTACCACAATATGTTGTAAAATCCTCAAATGCCAGTCAAAACTGCATTGTGTCTAAATTAAGCTCTATGTTAACAGTGTTCAGAAGCACCGTTGACCTCTGTAGGCTCAGAGGTGTCTGGCATGGACCAACACACAGTGGAAAAGTGTACTGTGGTCAGATGAATCAGCATTTCAGGAATTTTTGGAGAGAAATGGACACCTTGTGCTCTAAAAGAAAAGGATCGTCCAGACTGTTTCCAGCAACAAGTCTAAAAGCCAGGTTCTGTCATGGAATGGGGTTGTGTCAGTGCCCTCGGCAAAGGTAACTTGCACGTCTGTGATGGCACCATTAATGCTGAAAAGTACATAGGGATTTTGGAGCACAATATGCTGGCTTCTCTTCCAGGGACACCCATGCATATTTCATCAAGGCAATGCAAAACCACATTCCTCACACATTGCAAAGTCCTGGCCTGGCCTGTCTGCAGTCCCAACCTGTCTCCAATAGAGAATGTGTGGTGCATTTTGAAATTCAAAATGTGACATGAAGACCCCTTACTATGCCGACCTTAATGATTGTTCGCAGGAAGAATGAGACAAAATTACACCTGAAAGACTTCATCAATTGGTGCCTTCAGTCTCTAAACATATTTTAGGTGTTATGAAAAGGAATGGCAACTAGTGATGGGTCGTTCATGAACAATTCAATCATTTTGAACGAATCTTCAATATGACTCGGGAACTACGAGTCCTCTCAGGGAGTGATTCGTTCATTTGCGGGTGCGCAAATTTGTGCAGGTAGTATCGTTAATTACAAGTATTCATCACATTGGCAGAAGCCAATCATACGCGTTTAGAGCCGGAAAAAGCATTGATCCGCTCACCTCTCGAGTCCTCTATCGGGTCTGAGTCACTCGTTCAACACGAGCCAATCATAGGCGTTTAGAGCCGGAAAAAGAATTGAACCATTCATCTCTCGAGTCCTCGGATTTGAGTCATTCTGTCATGTGATGAACGAACGGTCATGGCTCCTATCGGCTTAGACTGTGCATTGATTAAGATTATATGTGACTGTCATTGTAACGTGAATGAACCCCTGACATTTGAAGACATGAAGAGGTGAGTTGAGCAAAGAGAGAACAATACCTTCATAGACAAAACAGCAGGTCAACATTGAATTATTATTTTCTCCTTCTTATATTCTATTTATGACTTATTTGTCGTGCAATCAACCTTTTGGACTAGTTGTAGATGTGTTTGGAAGCAATTCGTAACATTTTAATAATATTTTGGCAAAATGAACCAAATGAACGAAATGACTCGAAAAAAGATTTGTTCATCTTGATAAACAAGACTCAAAGATCAGAGTCAGTAAAATGATCCGAACTTCCCATCACTAATGGCAACATTATAAAATGGTAAATGCTTTACTGTTCCAAATTTATTTGAAATTTGTTGCAAGAACCAAAATTGGAATGTTTATTTTACAATAAAAACAATAAAAATCAAGAGGAGTGAATTAAATAATGTTTGTTCTATTGTCTGCAATGAAATACAAGTCAAAGTAAATTTAGAAATCACTTTTTTATTTGCGTTTTCCATACTGTCCTAACCTTTTCTGGTTTGAGGTAATATGGGCTGCAATCAAAAGCTGAGGCAGCTGACTTGTTACCCCATCAGGCGATATGGAGACAGTATTTTCGCATGAAGTCACCTTGCAAAACTGATTTCAGGGAGACCTCTGAGACAACAAAGATTTAATCATGTACAACTAAATAATAAAAGCTTTGGTTATGATTAAGGGAATATGTGCTTGCTGCAATTCTAACATCTGTCTTCTAAATGTCAACAAAAATGATAAATATTGATCATAGATGTATATGTACACAAAACGAAACCCAAGCAACACTTCAAGATATCATGGTTATGTTTTAGTTAAACTGACAGAAATGGACAAAAGCACAGAAGGACAGAATACGCTTCCTTTGAAATTCGAGCAGAAGAGGGTAGCTATGAGACAGGAAGTAAAGCATAATTTGGATGTGACTTTGCTTGAAGTTTCTCTGTGTTGAAAATCTGCCTCCATGGGCAGAATTTAAATACAGCTATAAAGTACATAGTGCAAATGCCTATTTGTCCAAGGAGGTCTGGATGCAGACCAGGTGCAGCTGCAAGTAATGCTTTTAATGCATACACCTAACCCCAACCCTAACCCTACCCCTCACAGTGATGTCACTCGCTCGATGGAGTGCACTGAGTCTGAGATTGCATGTCTAAGACTGCGTTTCCCAGCTTGCATATGCAAGTCTTCATCCACATACTAATGACTTATGTTGTATTTTGAATTCTGATAAATATCTGAACTCAACAACTGAGCTTGTTTAACCTTCCTGTTGTGTTCGGTTCAAATCTGACCGATTTCCAACTGAAAACACTGATAAATATTGTGTTTTACATCTGATTGCCATGAGACTCTAATATATCCTCCACATTATGCACTTAAACATATAGAAGTGATGATCACCTCTTTCATTGAATTTTGAGTGTTTTAATCAACTTTGTTACACCTGTGGTGTTTCCGGTCAAAAGTGACCACCATAGGAAATAAATGAGTATCCAGCCCATATTCACTCCTCAGACTGTTCAAATTTATACCAATCTCTAGGTCTAGCAGCACTTTTAGCTTAGCTTAGCATAAATGTTTTCATTGGATTAGACCATTAGCATCTCACTCAAAAATGGCCAGAGTATAACTAGCGCTAGTGCTGTGTCCTTAATCACCGTCTACACACTTATTCACTATTCCCTACATTAGTACACTAATATAGTGCAATTGAAGGACTAAATGAAAGTTTGAGCACTCAATACACAGGAATGTATACCGTTTGTTGGTGCTTTGCTGGTTGAAAAATCATTCAAATGGGTTTAAATTTCAATCTCTTTGGTCAGACGCTGTGATAGTTATTTTAGCAAGCTGTTTATTGGTAACAAAGCAAAGTATTTTGATTTCTGTCATCTATTGTTCATTTTGTAATGCATTTTCAGTGCCTATTTGTATTTTCACTGCAGTTATTTTATGTCTAATTCTATAAATTCATGTTAAACACCACTTTAAGACATTGTTCACAGTTAAATGATGTTGATTAAAAATTTGGTGGTGAAAAATGTTTTTCGTGCTAATTTAAAAGCAGTAAAAACTGAGCGGTCAATTTTGACCGGCAACACTAAAGTAAGGGGTGTGATGGGAACATGACAGGAGGATTAAGTAGAATCTTTTGTGTTCATGTAACTGTAAGGAAAACAAAAACAGGCTTTACTTAGTCATAGCATGAGAGCATACCTTCCAACAGGGCCGACAGTGACTCAGGACTAGATTCCTTGACCACTTCCTGTCCTGAATGTCTTTTATGTCCTAAAATCTGCCCGAGGTAAAGAGTCAGAGCTGAACACTGAACCCACATCATAAGAGTCTGATCTGCCATGAGAAACTTTTAACGTCATGGACATTGTTGTACCTCTTGCTCCAGGGCTGATATCTTGATCTGAGCCTCTGTTTTCTCTGTTATCCTCTGTGTCTCCAGGTTCTTCAGATCTTGATCTCTGTGGTAGCAATGCAAAAAACAGTGAACAATTATCTGTTTTACTGTCACTACCTGACAAAAGTTTTGTCGTTGATTAAAGTTGTAAGAGATAACAAATAATATCTTGACTTCTAGATGATCATTTGGAAAAGTGTCTGCAGGTAGATTTTTTCCAATGAATCATCATCTGTTGAACTGTATTCCAATCATCACAAATACTACAGAAAACCTATTAAATCCACGATTCTCACGGAAATCAGTCAAGTTTGGTGAAGAAAAAAATCATGATTTTAGGGTATATTCAGTATGGGGGAGTGGATGGCAATATCAACAGCCTTAGGTATCAAGACAACTGTTGGCCCATAACATTACAAACCACAGATGAGGGCAAATTCTTCAGCAGGATAGCACTCCATCTCTTACTTCAGCCTACATATCAAATTTCCTGGAGAAGGAGTGGTTCTTCACTATTCCATGTTTTTGCTATTTGTAGATAATGACTCACTGTGGTTTGCCAGCCTGATCTCATGAGGAAACGCAAGAAATGTATGTTTTGTCAGTTTAATAGCGAATTCATATGAATTTGTATGTGTTTAGTCATACAAAAAGGTACAATTTTAAAAAGGAGACATGGAACCCAACCCCACCCCTAAACCCAACCATCATTGGGGGATAAGCAAAACATACTAAATTGTACGAATTGGACTGTACAAATTAGCCACTAAATCAAAACGTTACAAATTGCTGTGAGATTGTGTTGGGTTTGCTGCAGTTCCAAAGCTTTAGAAATGAGTTTATAACCTTTTTCAGACTGGTAGACCTCAGTTATTTTCTTTCTCGTTTGTTTTGGAACTTCTTTATATCTCAGCCTGATGTCTAGCTTTTGAGGATTTTTTGGTCTATTTCATTTTGTCAGACAATTCCTTTTTAAGTGAAGCGATTTCTTGATTGCGAACAGGTGTGGCAGTAATCAGGCCTGGATGTGGCCAGAGAAACTAAACTCATATGTGATGAACCAGAGTTAAGTTTTGTTTTAAGAGTAGGGTAAACACTTATATTATCTTTGACTGATATTTATTAAGATATTATGAATACAGATAGATAGATAGATAGATAGATAGATAGATAGATAGATAGATAGATAGATAGATAGATAGATAGATAGATAGATAGTTTATTCTTTAATATCCTATATATTTATAGCTTATTTTATTATAACAATGATTGATTATCAGTAAGCTGTACATACTTTTCCATCAATTCCTTTTCCTTCTTTGAGAGCAGCTTCTCCAGCTTCTGGACTTTATCACTCTGTTGTGACTCCTGAAAAACATGGGGGAAAAAATCTGATGTCCGTCCTTCTTCAGGATTTCACAGATCTCAGGTCAGGTTTGCTGGCCTCACCTGATTGAGAACAGACTGCAGCTCAACATCTCTGACCTTCAGCATGTCTCTCAACCTAAGTAGCTCCTCCTCCAGCTCTCCATTCAGGTCTTCACAAGACACCTATGAAGAAAGTTTGAGCATTAACAGTATTTACATTGTTACAAACTGACATTATGAAAGAACCACCTTTAAATGCATTATAAATTTATAAACACACACATATATACATCAGCCTCTTGCTGTAAGACAGTTTTATTTTTCTTACTTTGGATGTCAGTGGCTAATGGCTTCCAAAATATTAAAAATTAAACTTGATCTGAAACTACCTGAGATTGTGGCTAAATACGGTTCCACAGATGATCAATACCAACTTCTACATCACAGTTTAGCTCCGCCTACCATTTCATGTATTCAACAGGTAAACAAAAATAAAGGCAACAAGCCAAACGATAAGGATGACTCTAAGTAATGGAATACAATCTTTTGTATTGCCTTCCGTCTGATCCCAACATTAGGAAAGAGTGGGAAATCTTTACTTTTAATAAAATTCCAGACCTTGCTAGTGGTCCTTTGTAAAACACAGTAAGACCACACACTTCCCAAATGATTAAATCAAAAACATACTCCGTCTTTCTCTTGCTGTTGACTTTTGAGCACATCTAGTTCTTCCTGAGTTGAGCATAACGTCATCGCCACATCCAGCCATCTCTCGTTCCAGTGAGCTGCCACTTTCTTTAACTCCTCCTTCTCCCGCTCAAACTCCGCCCTCATATGATGCTCTTCCTCTTTTTTGTGTTGCTGCCCCGCCTCCAGGCTTTCTATTTTTTGTTCCAGTTCTTTACATTTGAATTGCAGACGCTGATTTTCTTGCTCCAGATTGTCCCGCTGTTTCCTTTATTTGAGACGGGAATAACCCAGATTAGAAATAGAATTAAACAATCTATATATTATGTAATATTTGTTTATTCATACTTGAGTTGGCAGCATCTCTCTCCCAGCTGCTTAATTTTTCCATGAAGACCATCATCAAATGTTTTCCTTAGCTCCTCCTTCTCTCCAATCAGCTGCAAGCGTTCAGTCTCCAGCGCTGTAATCTGATTGGTTTGGATTAGTTTCTCCGCCTCCAGCTCGTGTAACTGGTTAAGGGTCACCTGTAGTCTCTCTGTGGCCTTGGTTAGGTCAGATGAAAGCTTTGCTTTCAACTGAAGACCCAAAATATTTAAAAATACATGTACTTTAGAGGCAAGGCAAGTTTATTTATATAGCACATTTCATACACAGTGGCGATTCAAAGTGCTTTACATAAACAGGAATAAAAGAGACAAGTATAAGAAAATAAAAACAAATAGTAAATAGGATTACGATTGAAATGTGTTAAAAACAGGTTATTAAAGAATGAATAAAGAAAAGAAAGACAGAGGAGCACAGAGCTCAATCAGTGCACTGAAGGCACAGCTTCGAGGCACAGTTAGACAGATGTGTTTTCAGTCTTGATTTGAATGTGCCTAATGTTGGAGCACATCTGATCTTTTTTGGAAGCTGAACACATTATTGTTTTTAGAACATACTTGCACAGTGCAAGATTTTTTTAAAGGTTTTCAAAAGCTTTGTTCTAAAACGTACTATATATAGTGGGGATCGAAAGTTTGGGCACCCCAGGTAAAATTTTGTATTAATGTGCATAAAGAAGCCAAGGAAAGATGGAAAAATCTCCAGAAGGCATCAAATTACAGATTATACATTCTATTAATATGTCAAAAAAGTTAGATTTTATTTCCATCATTTACACTTTCAAAATAACAGAAAACAAAAAAATGGCGTCTGCAAAAGTTTGGGCACCCTGCAAAATTAATATCTTGTACTGCCCCCTTTGGCAAATATAACAGCTTGTAAACACTTTTTGTAGCCAGCCAAGAGTCTTTCAATTCTTGTTTAAGGTATCTTTGCCCATTCTTTCTCACAAAAGTCTTCTAGTTCTTTGAGATTTCTGGGCTGTCTGCGATGCACTGCTCTTTTAAGGTCTATCCATAGATTTTCAATAATGTTGAGGTCAGGAGATTGTGAAGGCCATGGCAAAACCATCAGTTTACACCTCTTGATGTAATCCATTGTGGATTTTGAGGTGTGTTTAGGATCATTATCCATTTGTAGGAGCCATCCTCTCTTTAGCTTTTTCACAGATGGCATCAAGTTACCATCCAAAATTTGCTGAAACTTTATTGAATCCATTTTTCCTTCTACTCGTGAAATGTTCCCTGTGCCACTGGCTGCAATACAAGCCCAAAGCATGACTGAACCACCTCCATGCTTAACAGTTGGACAAAAGTTCTTTTCATAAATTCTGTGCCCTTTTTTCTCCAAACGTACCTTTGCTCATTTCGGCCAAAAAGTTCTATTTTAACCTCATCGGTCCACAGAACTTGTTTTCAAAATGTATCAAGCTTGTCTATATGTTCATTTGCAAAGTTCAAACGCTGTTTTTTGTGATGAGGACGTAGAAGAGGTTTTCTTCTGATGACTCTTTTATGAAGACCATATTTGTACAAGTATCTCTTTATAGTGGAATAGTGTACCACAGTTCTAGTGTATGCCAGATCTTTCTGGAGGGATCGTGCCGTCAAACGTGGGTTTTGACTTGCTTTTCTCAGAATCCTGCGAGCTGTTCTGTCTGATATTTTTCTTGGTCTTCCAGATCTTGCTTTAACTTCAACTGTTCCTGATGACTGCCATTTCTTAATTACATTCCGTACAGGTGATATTGGCATCTGAATACGCTTTGCTATCTTCTTATAGCCTTCTCCCTTCTTTGTGAGCATCAACTATTTTCAGTTTCAGTTTTCAAGACAACTGCTTAGAAGAACCCATGATGCTGATTGTTGGCCCAAGGTCAGATGAGTTTGATGAGTTTGGGCATTTAAAACCTTTGAGATTGACATCACCTGGTCTTTCCAGATGATAATTGAGAACAATCCATAACACTGTCAGGTCTCAGCTTTCCAAAGGGCGCAGTGCAGCATATAAACTCTGCAGGGTACCCAAACTTTTGCAGACACCATTTTTTTTCTGTTATTTTGAAAGTGTAAATGATGGAAATAAAATCTAACTTTTTTGACATATTATAGGAATGTCTAATCTATAATTTGATGCTTTTTGGAGATTTTTCCATCTTTCCTTAGCTTCTTTACGCACATTAATACAAATTTTTATCTGGGGTGCCCAAACTTTCGATCCCCACTGTATATATATATATATATATATATATATATATATATATATATATATATATATATATATATATATATATATATATATATATACACACACACACACACACACACACACACATATATATATATATATATATATATATATATATATATATATATATATATATACACACATATACACACACACACACACAACTTGCGAAAGTTTTACGGCAACAACATTAAATCTATTGTTTTACTGATGGTATAATAGACATGTTACCCTTTACCACAAAACCAGTCATAAGTGTACCATTTTGTTTTTTTAAGATTTATACAGTGTGAATAAATGATCTTACAGTTGATGTATGGTTTGTTAGGATTGGAGCTAGTTTATGTTAGTTTTAATTATTTGTTAAAGATATGTGAAAGACAACATTTGATGTTCAATGTTCAAAGAGGCTGTACAGTGCATTCGGAAAGTATTCTTAGCATTTTACTGTTCCCACATTTTTTTATGTTACAGCCTTATTTCAAAATGGATTAAATTCATTCATTAATGTTGTAACAGTTTTAATCTATTGCGCTATTCCTTCTGAAAAGGAATTCAATGGTAATAGTTTTTATTTTCGGCATGATAAAGATACGTTAATTGCAGTGAAATCCTATTTGGAGAAAGAAAACAGCTGATAAATCATGAGATGGCCTTCACAGAGTCCTGACCTGAATATTATAGAAGCTGTATGAGATCACCTGGACAGAAAATAAAGATATGACACTCTAAATCTAAATAAGAACTCTGGAAATTTTGCTAAAATAAGCCTGATATCATTACACATTATTTCAGAAAATGTCCGGACAATTCGAATAAACAGTTAAGCCACAGTATACACAGACTATTGCTTGAAGAGGAAATTTTGTTTTTTTACATACATATTTCCTATATTTTAGTTTCTTTTCTTTTTTTTTTTTTTTTGTTTAAAGAGAATGATTGATTATATATTGTGCAAAAGTCTTTACTGGTATAGCACTTGGAACTTTTGCACAGCACTGTATATCTACCAGTTTGCTCAAAAAAACAGTGAAAACTGATAAATTGTAAAATATTATGCCATTTTAAATACCTGTTTTCTTATTAAATGTAGTTTCAAAATTTATTTATTCCTGTAATTCAAAGCTTGCTTCATAGTTTAATGGAAACTGTGATACAAAAAAAAATTTTTTTTTTAGAATTCTTTGATAAAAAAAAGGTTTTATTTTTTATTTCGCTTTTATTTGAAATCTTTTTTTAACATAATAATAATAATAATAATAATAATAATAATAAAAATTTAAAAGTCTTGAGCAGATCATGATACAAGAAAGAATGTTTGAAAGATTTTGTGGCACTGAAAACTAATCATGCTGAAAATTCAGCTTCAAACCACAAAAATGCACTACAATTGAAACTACATTTAACTAAATAAAAGTCACAGTACAGTAAAACAGTTTTCATTGTTTCCAGTTTTTAATCAAATAATTGGAGACTTTCCAAACGTTTGGCTAGTAGTATATATCTGGTATATCTGGTAAAGGGTATAAATAGGTATAAAGGGTGACCTCTGACCTCTTTAACTGAAAGCAGCTCCTCTTTCATCTGCATTGTGTCCATCTTCTGTTTGCTGCTTTGGCTCTTAGCTTGTGAAAGCTCAGAATGAAGATCAGATATCTGTTCACTGAAGCCCTGTTTGCTCCTCTGCTCTCTCTGCAACTGCAGACCCAAACTCTGGACCTTCTGACACAGCTCTGCTTTCTCCTTTACAGACAATAAAGCATCATCATTAATAATACATCAAACACTTATCTTTTTTAGTGGTTTTTAATTCATGGGTTTTAACCCAGAAATGACAGGAAAAATAAGACACATATATAAAAAGATAAAAAAATAAATCTATAAAATAAACATGAACACACTTTTTCCTATTTTTTTTATTTTTATAAAATGGTTCGGTGACACTTCATTTTGATGGTCCATTTGAGTATTAGTAGAATGTCTACCTAAGGTTCAAATATATCTGTTAACATTTAAACTAGGCGTGTCAAATTCAGTTCCTGGAGGGCTGCAGCCCTGGACAGTTTAGTTTCAACCCTGCTCCGACACACTTGCCTGTAGGTTTCAAACAAGCCTGAGGGACTCAATTAGTTTGATCAGGTGTGTTTAATTAGGGTTGGAACTAAACTGTGCAGAATTTGACACATTGCTTGGATTAACCCATGTGATTTAAAGAAAATCTTTTGACAAATATTTGAAGCATCATAGCTTCAGATGAACAGAATGTCAAGGAAAGGGCAGAAGTCATTTGTTCAGCTTAAATTTTTTGAATCCAAGTTTAATAAAATTAAATGTGTAGGTAAGAGATGTCACTCAATTCCTAAAGGGCCGCAGCTCTGCACAGTTTAGTTCCAACCCTAATTAAAACACATGATCAAACTTATTGAGTCCATCAGGTGTGTTTAATTAGGGTTGGAGCTTAATGCTGCAGTCACAATGGGCTTTCTCCCATAGACTTCATTTCATATGCACGTGAATGCGTCCGACCGGAAACGCAGGGTCATGCGTTAAGTTTCACAGATCGCTGCGGTGCAAAGTTCAAGCTTGGTGAACCCTGACTTGCGGAATCGCATCACCCTCAATCGAGGATCAACACATGACCTCTCTACAGAAATTCGCTCGCTTTTAAAAATGTCTAATAAGCTTGTTTAAGCCCGCCCTTTTTAGTAGCGCCGCACGACAGAATTTCGCACGCTTAGACTTTAATGTGACCGCAGCTTTAGTGTGTTGAAGCAGGGTTGAAACTAAACTGTGCAGGGCTGCGGCCCTCCAGGGATTGAGTTTGACACCCCTGGTGTAAGTAATTTCAGCTTGCATAATTAAAATGACTTGAAATGTCAAGTTAATATATGTATTATTCAAAAAATAAAGTTAAAACTTGATTATTCATTCATTCATTTTCTTTTTTGGCTCAGTCCCTTTATTAATCTGGGGTTGCACAGCGGAATGAACCACCAACTTATCTGGTATATATTATACACAGTGGATGCCTTACCAGCTGCAACCAATCACTGAAAAACGCCCATATAGAAATGCCAACTGACCCAGCCGAGGCTTGAACCAGCCACCTTCTTGCTGTAAGGCGAACGTGCTACCCACTGCGCCACCATGCAACCCTAAAACTTGATCAACTTAAAGTAAAAAAACACATGTTGCTGTGACTTTGTGATCACAAGCAATAATATATAATTTTTTTGCGCGTATATAGCTAAAAAAATGTATTAGTATTCTGAAAATGAATAAATGTCTTAAATATTTTTAACAGTGTGATGAAAAACTAGATTTACCATAATTTCCAAAAGATTCTCTTTAAAATAATTGCTGGATTCCCATCACCCTGTGTTAATGTGAATTTTAAAGTATTGTATCAGAAACGAGTGATGAAAATGACAATTTTTAAATAAAAATCCAGTAATTTGCAATAAAAATTCTTGATTGAGGTGATTTTAGACTTGTGCGAATAGAAATTAATATGAAAAGAGAGAGATGGAGACAAATGTCCTGAATAAACTCAGATGTAGAAAATATTAAAGGTTCAGGACACCCTGCAGAACTTTTTTTATATAAACAGATGTGTGTGTGTGTTGAGCATCAGTTAAGACAAAATGATTTTTGGGGCGGGATCAAAATCGGCAACGTATCGCAGTACTGCAAGTGCAATGATGACGCGTCGGTTTCTCATTATTATTCATAGCGGAGTTTTCTCATCCTATGAGAAGAGCCTGCTGCTTGATTATTCATGAGAGCACGTGCTTTCCGAAGGCAAGGCAGACCTGCCAGTTTCAAGCAAGCTGTGAGACACAGACCCACGGCACGCAGTAGCCGTTCATGAAGGCTCGTATGTGTTTGTTTCCATGATCCACGGGGTTTGTTGCATGTTTGTTCCCCGCAATCTTGTCAGGGCCGATCATACAGCAAAGCTGTGTGTGTGCTGCAAGCATTTTTGTTGGGAGAGCAGTACGAGAATTAAAGAACGGCGGACGTTGACTTTTATCAGGAGTTCGTTCACATTCAGACACATCGCCGTGCTGCTGTGTTTGCCTAAATTCCTCTATATTACCAGCAGGGCTATTGGTTAAAATAGGCAGGTCAGGAGACCTGCTGCACTGAGTCTGCATTCAGATCTATAATTTAGACCCGGGGATCGAGGGAGAATCCTCATTTATAGTGTTTACATGAACACACTTATCTTTATAATGATATAAATTGTGATTATGTGTATATAAAATTACGAATAACAAAATGTAGCAGGGCATTAAATTACTGTTTATTTCTTTGCATTTTAACTTTGTGAACTATAAACTCATGCCTCTCCTCACGGTTTGTCTCATTTTGTGAGCTAACTGTCAACAACAGTTGTTCGCTCCCCTTCTCCCCTGCTGGCCACGCCCACTCCTACCCTATGCTCACGGAGCTCCACGCCCATTAATCATGCATCTTTTGAAAAAATTCTGAAGTAGACTTTAACCGAAAGTGGGGGGTGTCATGGCCCTTTAAGCCCATGTGACTCCATTATGGTTATCAATACTACAGTGAGTGGCTCTATCAGCTTAATGCAAATCCATTTTCTCCAGTTTATTTGTGAAATTTTGAAAAGATATGCTTCATGCTAGCTATAAAAGCCTCACTACTGGTGTTTCCATGAAGATCTTGGAATATTATCATCCAAAAAAATAATTTTTAGTGAAAAAGGGATCTTTTAAATTATTAAAAATGTTCTTCATTTTTCATGGGAGCCAGGTTCTTCTATGAACAACTTCATCATGATGATGAACAACCTGTTTTGGTCTCCCTGGCACTTTTATTTTTAATAGTGTAAAGAAATTAAATGTATCCAGCAGACCTGGAGAAGACGGTCTTTGTCCATTAAAGCTCCAGACAGTTTGACCTTCACGTCATTCAGATTGTCTTCTAGTCTCCGCATCTTAGCAGAAAACAGGTCTTTTTCCTGAGGATGTGGTAGATAATGGTTGATTTGGAGGTGTTGAATGTCATAATGAAAACTTTGAGAGTTTTGTGTTCATACCAGCTCCATTTGTCCCAGCCGGCTGCGAGACTCACTGAGCTGCTCTTCTAGCTCTGCTTGATTTTGGATGGAGCTGCTCAGCCTTTGCTCCATCTCTCCTGCTTTGTTTACAGCCTCTTCTTTAAGCTGTGTGAATTATCGCACACATTTTAAACTTAATAGAGTTTTGTTCTTTACTGTAAAGCTAATCACAAATGCAAATTTTAATGGAAAATGTCAGGAAGAATGAAAACACAGTATTTAGTTTTGAATATGAAAATGAAGACAATTTTATTTTGTGATTTAGTTGAATTGCCAATTGGAAAAAATCAATAAAATTTTTAATGTTCAATGCATGTACAAGTTCAAATATTTGTGTAATTTCAATTAGTTTGTCATTTTGTTTTAGTTTTTTTTTTTACTTTGAGCTCAATTTTAATTAAATTAAATGTTTGTTTTTGTCAAAAAAGAAACTATGTTATTTGATCAAATTATATTTTTAAAATTATGACATCTGTGGAACACAGAAAGAAATCTGAGCAAAAGAATGTTTGTTTTTTTAAAAAGGTTTTATTTATATAATATATATATATATATATATTACATAATTTAAATGCCTTTTCGTTTTAATTTTAGCTCTATTTCTTAAGTTAGCAATTCTTTTTATATATTTTACTTATTTTAATTTGAAAAAAATTTAACCTCAGCTTCATTTGACTGAACAAAAATGTTTGTTGTTAAAATTAGTAAAAATTCTGACAAAATTATTTTTTAAGTAAATTTCTGAACAATATTTTAGCCATAATGTTTTTTTTTTTTTTTTTACTTATTTAAATTAGAATACCTGTACCATAAATATTTTATACAATTTTAACAGTTATTGCAGTGCTTTAATGTATTCTGTTTCAATTTCAAATTTTTTTTATGAAATAAAAATTAGAAATTATCTATGAAACTATTAGATGTTTCCACACTTTTAGCTTTGGTTAGCTTTGGTTAACAACAATAGCCTCATTTTAACTTCCTTTGTACAAACAAAACACAGAACGTTTTTTTTATTATTCTAAAAAAACTGTTTTTTATTATTTTTATTAACAATGACTTCAGATGACATCATTAAACATATTAGAAGTTTTACTCTTGGTTGAACTATCCTTTTAATATACTTTGACAACAATTAAAAATGAACCTCATCAGAGGAGTGAAGCTGCTTCAGTGCATGTTCTTTCTCATATTCCAGCTCATCTGTTTTCTCCTCAGCCTTTCTAAGAGCTTCTCTCAGTTTCTTTATCTCCTTCTCAGCCTGCTTCTGTCTCTGATGGACATAGCAAACATTATAAAAAAATCTAGCACACAAAAAGTACTAAAATTGTAAGTTTTTATCCTTCCCAGCAAGCTCTACCTCTCTGCGGATTTGGTCTTTAGTATCAGGCAGAGTTCTGCTAAGTGGATCCACTGATGTGGACAGAGTTTCCAGGTTGGACCTCATCTTCAAAATGTCCAACTCGAGCTGCAGAACTCTAAGTTAACATTAGGCAAATCAACATTAAAGGTTAACGTTAAATTAAGACAAAAACACATTTCTTTTAAAACAATTTGACTTAAACCTGAAATGTTATAAGATATACACTATATGACTTACTTCATTTCTGTGTATAGAGAATGAGAATCTGCATCACGGAGAGTTGCGTTCCACCGTGTTTTTGGACTCACCCATGAGCGCACAATGTAAACCAATGCAAATCACCACCAAAAAAGCAGACCGTTTTATAGTAATTTCTTTTGACAAACATCTTCCAAACACTAAAAATAAAATCAAATAGTGTGTGGATACCTCATAAATGGTCTTTGGGTATCTGAGAAACTAAAAACGATCATCAGAGCAATGGAGGAAAATTATAGTCATTGTTGAATTGAAGCAGATTTTTAACATGATTTTTTTGTTATACAACAATAACTGTTTTGTTTTTTCATAGTCATTCATTAATGCATCAAAATGATGTAACAGACTTTATAGGGT
Source organism: Danio rerio (assembly GCF_052040795.2). NCBI lineage: Eukaryota > Metazoa > Chordata > Actinopteri > Cypriniformes > Danionidae > Danio > Danio rerio. Next base: position 31,319,889 of record NC_141045.1, on the reverse strand, counting down.
TAAGCGGTAAGCACTTCTCTCTTTGTTCCTCCTTTGTTCCCTTTATATAAATTACCAACTTAAAGTCTTGAATTTAAAAAGTAATCAGGTTGTGTAAATTTATGTAAATTTCACAGCAAAAGCAACACAATAAATGTATAAAAATATTTTAAAATCCTGCAATAACCACTTAAACTCTGCAGCTATTTGGGGATTTCCTCCTGGATTTTGCCTACCCAAATTTAAAAGCTTCCCAAATCCACATGCAGAGGTGTAAATGCAAAAATTTGGTATCATATTAAAGAAAACCCTTTGAATTTTCATAAAACACTATTTAAAGTGTTTAAAATAACTGTATATGTCGTCTGTGTTATAATAAACACCTAAAAAAAGGGGCTTTTTGTATATTTTTTTTATAAACTCAAATTTGAAAGTGTACCTTTTAGGTTCTGTGTGGTCTAGCGTGCTGTAATTAATTTTGGTAGTTCCTGCACATGTCTGTAATCATGGAAAAAAGAAAAATGTCTCTACCATAATCTATGCAAAAGGTATTGCATTCCAACTGATGAGAGGTGCTGTACAAGCCACAGAGACCGATCCTTGTTTACATATTTCACTATTCTTTTGTTTGATCAAACATAATTCACTGTGTTTGAACCACATCAGACATATAAAAGGATTACTTATGCACATCACCTCAAAAACAGAGGAGAAATGGCCCTGAAGCACACAGCATAAGGTAAGAGATGACAGCTGTCTGTGCTATCTGGGGCTGCTTATTGATCATGAATGTATTGTTTACATTTCTGCGCCATGGAAACACCACAATTCATTCAACAACTGTTTGGCATATGAATATAATTCAGTAAAAAGAATGCTAGAACTGTATGAGCACCGGCAAGAGCTTTCATTTGAGCTATAACTTGCACATGTGTCATATGAAAAAATATGAAAATGAACCAATGTAAAATACCTAGCTCGGGTATCCAAAATACTGTGTATTTAAAGGGTAAAAACCTTCTACACAGTAGAATAAAAACCAAAGTGATGCATATGTGCATAAAATATAGATTCTACACTTTCAAACGACACCACTTACGGGGGTCTGGTGCAACGCTAGCCCTTTAAATCTGAAAGCGAAATTCGATGACGTCACGGACCCGGTACCGGGTCCACAGAGTTTAAGTTGATAAACTAAGAAAGTCGGCACTAAAGTTATAAAAACTTTTGAAAAATGTGCAACTACAATTAAACGATGAGATCAGATATGAAAAAGTGACTAGCGGTGTGATAAGTGTGAACTGTTTAAATTATTGTACTAAGAGATTTGAAAATGTACATCTTAAGCCTGGTTTATACTTCTGCGTCAGGTGACCGGCGCAACTCACGGCGCAGGCAACGCGTGCAGCTTTGCATTTATACTTCTGCACGCTGTCTCTGTCGGTCTGCATTAACACTTCCGAAACGCTAGTGGGCAGTGAGTTGTTAATGTTCCTCTGTGTCGAGTTTCTTCGCTTCTGTTTTGCTATTCTGAACACTTCCTGGATGTACAAGTGAATCAAACTCGCTCATTTTGAGGCAGGAACTGGCGGACGTGCAACAACTTTAACCATGAGGTAAACACAAAACAAAACTTTCCATCCGGAGCTCCTTCACGGGACTCCACACTAGCCTTAAGCCGAAGGAAAATGAATGAATGAATGAATGAATGAATGAATGACATTATGTTAACAAGTAAAGGCTGATTTATACTTCTGCGTCAAACACCGGCGTAGGCTACGGCGCTGACGCATAGCCCTTCGCCGTGGCCGTCGCCGTCACTGACGTGCACCTCTCAAAAATTGTAACTACACGTCGCAACAACGCGTAGCGTAAGCTCTGTGATTGGTCGGCTTGCTAGCGCCGACGAGTCTGGGCGAGACCGAGAGCCGCGCGAATGGCGCGAGCGATTGTTTACAAGTGTGGAGTCCCGTGAAGGAGCTCCGGATGTAAAGTTTTGTTTTGTGTTGCAAGTTGTTGCACGTCCGCCGGTTTCTGCCTCAAAATGAGCGAGTTTGAGCCACTTGTACATCCCGGAAGTGTTTAGGAAAAGCAAAACAACAGCGAAGAAACTCGACACAGAGCAACATTAACACCTCACTGCCCACTAGCGTTTCGGAAGTGTTAATGCAGACCAACAGAGACAGCGCGCAGAAGTATAAATGCACAGCCACGCGCGTTGCCTGCGCCGTAGGTTACGCCGGTCACCTGACGCAGAAGTATAAATCAGGCTTAAGTCTCTTTTTCAGAGGTCGCGATGGCGGAATGAACTACCAACTATTTTAGCATATGTTAGTTTTTATGCAGCAGATGCCTTTCCAGCTGCAACCCAGTACTGGGAAACACCCATACAGTCTAACATTCATACACGCACTTATACACCATGGCCAATTTTGTTCATTCAATTCACCAATAGTGCATGTCTTTGGTCTGTGTTTCTTTTGGTCAGAAATGTCATCTGTCCTAGGACTCAAACTAGCTACCTTCTTGCTGTGAGGCAGCAGTGCTAACCACGGAACTACTGTGCCACCCAAATAATACCATTTTGAAGAATTTTTTTTTAAAACTGTAAACCAAATGTACTCAATATATCGCAATGATTAAGTGTTCTGAAACAATGATTACTGAATGAAAATATGTGAAACTAAGTGCAATGAAATCAGGACATCATTTTGGAAAGAATGAACAGTGTAGTTTATCAGTTTAGAGACTTGAGCACACCTTACTTATGAAAATCAATCCAAACCAATAAAAAAACCTGTAATGTTAGTTTAGTCTACAGTATAACTCACTTATCATGTAATTCTCTACGACGGCGACTCTCCTCAAAGCGACTCATCTCCACAGCTCCTTTGTCTTGCTCAAGAATTTTTACTGCTTCAGAAAGCTGCTGTGAAGGAAATTCAACAGGCATGATGGTTCATTGAAAAAAAGCAGACTCTGAAATATGAAAGCTAATATGCAAACTTTAATCTCACAACTCTGACTATATTTCCTACACTATCTTACAAAAAATAAGTACATTTCAAGCTTATTTTATGAAATATATTTAAGTAATGTTAAATGACATTTTCAAGGTGTGCTTCATGTACAAAGAATAAGCTAACATTTATTTACCAGTAGTATACTTGTAAGTGTACTAATTAAATATCGCTTGGCACTAAATTAACCCTCTTTTTAGTATATAAATGTATATTTTTAAGTGTACTATAAGTTTAACAGTAGTAAATTTTAAGTGCGCAAGTAGTTCACAGTATAGGAGACATATTACTTTTCATTAAATTATAATGTTTATTTGTATACTGATTAGTTTTGGTTTTCACAGAGACGTTTTATGTTTTGGTCACGTGGGCATAACTGGCACCTGCTAGAACAAATAAAGCGCGTGCACAATCACACTGGTGTTAGGAGGAGAGAAGGAGAGTGGGGTAGCCGTATTTTTTGTTGACCGCAAAACAGCCATGCAAAACGGCATCGCAAACGGCATCGCAACGCAACGACACACGCAATAACCATCACTACAAAGCAATAATCAGCTCCATACAAAACAGGTATTCAACTCACAAATTGCTGTATTGTTTGTCATGCTTTAAGTTTACATAAAGTTTTCCTTATAACATCTTGGGCTCAGTGTGTCTGTCTAAAGCCACCAGCGCGTCACAAATTCAAAGGACCCTCACTGCCTCTCGAGCGACTTATAGGAGGCATAAGGAAGTCGCAATACACAGTTTTGATTTATATTGCAGGTGAACTTTTGAGTATAATAGAAGTTATTTTTTCTAGTAAGATTTTGTAGTTTGTGAAATATTGAGGAAATATTCCTCAGAGATTTTGCTCCATATTGACATAATCGAATCACACAGTTGCTGCAGATTTGTCGGCTGCACATCCCTGATGCAAATCTCCCTTTCTACAATATCCAAAAGGTGCTCTTTTGGATTGAGATCTGGTGACTGTGGAGGTCATTTGAGTTCAGTGAACTCATTGTCATGTTTAAAAAAGCAGTCTCAGATGATTCACGCTTTATGACAAATCACATTATCCTGCTGGAAGTAGCCATCAGAAGACGGGTACACTATTGTCATAAAAAGGATAGACATGGTCAGCAACAATACTCAGGTAGGCTGTGGCGTTGACATGATGCTCAGTTGGTATTAATGGGCCCAAAGTGTGCCAAGAAAATATCCCCCATACCATTACACCACCACCACCAGCAGACTTAACTCTTGATACAAGGCAGAATGGATCCATGCTTTCATGTTGTTAAGCAAATTCTGACCCTATACAAATGTTACAGCAGAAATCGAGACTCATCAGACCAGGCAACATTTTTCCAATCTTCTATTGTATTGTCTATCTTAATTTGTAGCCTCAGTTTCCTGTTCTTAGCTGACTGGAGTGGCACCCAGTGTAGTCTTCCACTGCTGTAGCCCATCTGCCTCAATGTTCAATGTGTTGTGCAGAAGATGCTCTTCTGCATACCTTGGTTGTAACGAGTGCTTATTTGAGTTACTGTTGTGTTTCTATCAGCTGAAACCAGTCTGGCCATTCTCCTCTGACCTCATCAACAAGGCATTTGCACCCACAGAACTGCCGCTCACTGGATATTTTCTCTTTTTCAGGTCATTCTCTGTAAACCCTAGAGATGGTTGTGCGTAAAAATGCCAGTATATCAGCAGTTTCTGAAATACTCAGACCAGCCCGTCTAGCACCAACAACCATGCCATGTCAAAATCACTTAAATCGCTTTTTTTCCCCAATTCTGATGCTCAGTTTGAACTGCAGCAGATCGTCTTGACCATGACTGTTTCTCAATATGCGTTCTTCAGCGGTCTTGCGTCCTCGTGTTCTCGTGAAGTTCAGTTCCAATACTCAAGACCGCAAGCACGGAGGACGTGTGAAACTTCCTGGATGTGTTCTTGATATCGAGGACCCACCGATGCAGACTTGAGCACCGAACTCGCTCTGGAAGTCCCAGAAGTCATTGCGACTTGAGGTGGGAAGCATTGCATTTTATCTAGATGTATTAGTAAAGTTCATAAATATGAATTATTTACCTCAGGAGTTTCCCTAAATGAAACGGTGAAAGTAAACATTACCATGGACATCTTAACAAAGGAATAAACACTTTAAGGGTGTTTGTTTGCTGAAATTTGTATTAAAATCTGTTTTTTTTATATTGTGCAACATATATTTATAATGTTTTTATGCAAAGTATATATTTTTAAAAGGGGAAAACAATTAATCGTTGTACTGTTTAAATTATTTAACATTTAAAACACGTGAAGGTCATGTGACCATCAGGAAGAACGCAGCATCTCAATTCTCAAAGGACGCGTTCTCTGCCCTCGCGGTCTCCTGAGTTCGTTCTTCCGAGGACACCTGGCAAGACCGGTCTCCACACGAACACAAGTCTGGTCTCTGCGTTCTTGGAATTGAGAAACAGCCCATGTCTACATGTCTGAATGCATTGAGTTGCTGCCATGTGATGGCTGATTAGAAATTTGCGTTAACGAGCAGTCGGACAGGTGTTGCTAATAAAGTTGCCAGTGAGTGTTTGTTCAGATAATTCACTTTAAAGGTAATGAAAAGAAACTATTCATTGCCATAAATGTAAAATGACTAAACCTACACACAGGACTTACCTAGATAACTAGTTTTTAGTGTTGTAACTAAGTGTACTTAGCATACGTTCGGATTAGTTTTCTAACTGAACACAAAAAATGTTAGCCTATTTATAGGAGTCCATTTGGAAAAGGCAGAACTGATTTCTGAGCATTTTTTATTTGATTGTTAATTTTGCTATAGTTTAAATCCAACAAATGGAAATTATAATCTCACCAAAGCAGAAATCTCACAACCACTAAAAAATATAAAACTGCAACATGTCAAAATTCAGACCTTTTTTCTTGCAATTATGACAAAAATAGTCTGAATTTTAATATATGTTGCAGATATATTTTTATATTTTCTGTGGTAGAGACATAAAACTGAGAACTCTCAAAAAATATTAAGATAATTAAGATAATAACTTGCCATTGTGCATATAATTTACATAAACAATGGTCAGTTAATATCTTGTAACTGTCACTCATTTTATATTAAATATATCAGTTGTGGGCCAAATATAGACAAACACTACATTTTTCTTCTTAAAAAAAGAAAACAATTCTGATTAAAACCATCCAGGATTTTTTAAAGTGTAACTTTTCATTACTTTCCCCAGATCCTCTTTTCATCCCATCAGATGCCTCAGTCAATCAGACCAATGCCAAATAAAACCATCTTTAAAAATTCAGATCACGCAGATGTATCCATACCTTGTGCTTTATGTCCAAAAGGTTTGAGAGGCTCTTGCTTTGTTGAAGCTGAAACCCTTTGCTTTTCAAAAGGTCTGTCTGAGCATCCAGGTGACCTCTGGCCTCTCGGAGCCTCTGGACGAGTTCTGCTCTCTTCATGCTGCTTTCCTCCAGAGCAGCTTGGAGCTGGAAGTCCTCTGCAGAAGAGTGTGATCGCGGAGCCCCTTCTGGAGCCAGACGAGAGGCTGAAGACCATCTCGTTATTCCCAAAGAGTCCTTATGCCTCTGACTGCCAAGAGTGCTGATAGAGAGAAAATATTGCAAGTGTGGAATAATTAATAATGGGCCACTGACTAACATTATTGCTACTATAATTTTTTCTGTTATCCCATGGTCTGTTGAAATTCCTGAATCTGATTGGCTGGAAGGTGTGCAGTAAAATTGGTTAATGCCCATATAGTTGGTAAAGTCAGCTCAAGATCCTCACTTCTGTATAGCATCATTTTTGTGACAATAGAACAATAATACATATTTTTACCATACTGTGAGGCTTGGGTTTAGGGTTGGGGTAGGGGTAGATTTTAATAAAATTAAATCTATTAGGTAATATAATAAATAATACAAATAATCCTTTACATTACTGTGAGGGTTGGGTTTAGAGTTGGGGTAGGGGTAGACTTTAATAGAATAAAATTTATTGGTGTAATTTAATAAATAATACAAATAATTCTTTACATTACTGTGAGGGTTGGGTTTAGAGTTGGGGTAGGGGTAGACTTTAATAGAATAAAATTTATTGGGGTAATTTAATAAATAATAGAAATAATTCTTTACAATACTGTTGAGGTAGATGTTAATAAAATACAATTAAAGGAAAGGGTTAATAAATAATTCTCATTAACTTCCAGCTGTATCCTTTATAGCAACAACCCATAAAGTTTAAAATAGATGTGCTACTCCCAATCATTAGTAGTAACCACAGTAACTCAGTGACATTTGCTGGAGCCTTCCTTCCTCAGTGTAACCACAACATAAATCAGGAAGCAGGAGCTGACGGGGATCCACCACCTTAGCACTATCTTCAAAAATATTTGCAAAGATGTAGCCTACAATTCTCTATACCTTGGCAAATTACTAATTTAATTCATCTTTATTTCTATATTATTATTTCGCTTTTACTATGTGCATTGTATCAAAGCTGCTTAACATAAAAGTTCTAGTAAATTGAAACTGTCAGTCCAGTTTTCAGAGTTGAAGTTCAGTTTAGTGTGCAAGGGTGCTTTCACACCTGCCTTTAGTTCTGTTGAATCGCACTAGAGTTCGTTTTCCCTCTTGGTGCGGTTTGTTTGGGCAGGTGTGAATGCAGCAACAGTACTCGAGCGCCCACCAAAAGCGGACCAAAAAAGCGTACTGAGACCTGCTTGAAGAGGTGGTCTTGGTACGGTTTCAAATTAACCTTGGAGTGGTTAGTTTGTGGTGAGAATATGATCCGAACTAAAACAGACCCAACCGCAAAAAGTAATGCGCCTTTTGGACTAATCCAGCTGCCGTAGGTCGATGCGTTGTGCATTATGGGATATGGAGGAAAAATATTTGTTGACAGCGCTTTACCAACAGAGTGAGAGAGAGAAGGAAACACTATAGCTGCGTCTCAAATCGCATACTTATGCACTAGTCTATGGCATTTTGTAGTATAAACAGTATAAGTAGTGTGTTCACACTGAAAACTCTATAAATAATAAGTACACTTTAATTACCCGGATGATGCACTCATTCAAAATGAAGTGTGTAATGATGGCTACATCACGCACTCAACGACCGCAGGTTTGCTCACGTAGCAGAAGGGGCGGAGCTATCGGACACACATGTTGGATAACTTTATTTATTTTGAATGGTGAAAGCTAAATTTTCTTACTTGAGTGATTATAGCGCCTCCCGATGGTGAATATGGTTATACTCATGGCATGTATTATTTGTTAGTTTGGTCATTTACTAATTTGGCAACCGTCAAACGTCATCAGAGAAACGGTTTGAATTTCCGCTTAGTAAAAAAACATTAGTGCTCCATTTGGGACGACACTACAAACATATACTATGCTGTTGAGTGTGTAAGTACATAGTGCATGAGTGCATAGTGTACAGTGCGCAGTTTAAGACGCGTCTTATGACAATGGCTATTACCTGATGGATCATTGATAATATTTCCGCAAGATGACCATGTCGCAGTTTAGCTAAATTAATTCACGCCTCCTCCTTAAGTGACGTGCGATGCATTTAAACATTGTTTTCCAGCTACGCTTCATACTCGAAATGTATAATTTGTCTAAAGCAGGGATACAATCAGTCAGCGCAGTCGTCCCTCAATAGTCAAAAGTGACATTTTGTGTCTGCCGGTTTGTTTACTTGTGGGAGTTCATTGGCATTTTCCCACACGTGAATTCTGACCAATTGATAAGCAGTTGAGGAACTTTAGGAACTATGTTCAACAACATCTGGATAATCAGAGATGTGGATTCAGCCAGATGAGTGTATTTTGGTTCTTTTCAACTGGTTCAGACCAAAGCCAGCAGTGTAGTGTGAAAACGACCCAAAGATGGCAGAAAATGCAACAATGTATTATTTATTGCCTTTGGTCCAGACCAAATGAAGCGAACTACAGATGTAAAAGCAGCCTAATTTTTACTGCTGAAAGTCCAAACACTGAAGAGCAAATCCATCAATGTGCAGCTCTACATATCCTAAACCAAGCAAGCCAGTGGCAACAATGGCCAGGAAATGACCCACAGATCCACAGAATAAGCTGGATATTCAATGGCTTGCTTCACGTAGATTGGTTCTTTGACTAGGCATCATGCATATATAAATTATTACATGGCTGTCTGTGATATTTAATTCCAATTAGTCAGTCGCAACATTCTATGGTATGTTATTCCCAGTTAACAGCCGGCACAGTTCACGCAGGCTTTGAGTCACCTTGACCGTCAGTGAATAGGTTTTAGTACACATCTGTATATTTACATCCACATTTATATGTTCGGTATCTGCAGTCACACTGCTTTATTTGACTGCTTGGGGCCATCTTGTAAATGAATAATACATAAGTTAGTATATGCTTTATTTAACCAGTTTCTGTCAGCTTTGTGTTTTTGACTGTTTGGAGCCATCTTATGATTGAATAATGTACATGTTAGTGTGTGCTCCATCAGGTCTATTCAGCTGTTTCTGTAAGCTTTGCATATAATAAAAGAATTATGAACTATTATGGCTCAGAACAATGTTTTGTGTCCGATTTTTATGTTTTGTGGCTGTTACATTCCTGTACATTTCTGTGTTGCGTAATTATTATTTATATATATATTTTTTTCTCGCTAGTCTCTTTCTTTCGCTCTCTCTCTCTCTCTCTCTCTGTGCTCGCTTGCTCTCTACCTCTCTCCCGCTTCCACCTATACAGTGGCTCCGATTGGCTACCGCTGCCCAGCTGTTTGCCGTGCCCCCCTTGACGTCATCCAAGGTCTCCAATCCAGCCGCTGCCACCGTGGCATAAAAGTGGTGACAGGACGCTACACTGGAGGCCCTGAATTTCTGTGTTGTGCTGTGTGTCTGTGTTTTTTTGATATATGTCTACTGTGTGTTACAATTTGGTATCTGTCCGTTATTTGTTCTCCATTTGTCTACCGTCGATGTCATGCGCATCTGAGGTTGGAGAGTGGGACAGGTAAGAATGTCGTGCGACATACATTGTGCACAAGTAGCTTGAAAATCTCTGTATTAGACACACTAGGTAAGGGGCGTGCTCCACCCACTGTACTTTTGGTTTTCCCATCAAAGATCAGCGTAGGTTAGGTAGTGCGTATTAGACGCGAAGATTCTTTTCAATAACTTCTGCATTTTTATTTTGGATAGATAGGGTAGAGATTGGGCCAAATAGATTGCTTTTGTTTTATTTATTTTTATTGTTTGGATGCCGCCCGCGTCTCATTTCTCCAACTCTCCCATATCTGGTCAAACGTCTTATGTCATTTGTTATCTGTGAAATTCATTGTCTCTTTGTAAATATTCAAGAATCTTTCTATACACATTTTTTTTGGCATTCATTATTATCACTATTTTTGTAAATAAAATCACGTATTGCATTTAGCTAATCTTGGTTTTTGTCCCTCATTTATTGATGTTGTGTGGTTGCTTATGTGTTTCACCCAAAAGTTAATGTTACTCCTCTTCCCCTTTATTTAACATCTTTTAAATCGTAACAGTGGCAATTAGCCATTCAATAACTGGGATAAAGTACATCCAGCATGGTTGTTTTTATACAGAATAAAGCCCTTCCGTCTTATATGGTACAACAACCCTCCATCAGGCTGCCAATAAGGATCAATCAGTGCCAGGCTTTAACAACCAGCTGGTTGTACTTTATCCTTAACTTAAAGTATGGCAAACGTTGATGATACCTTACTTATTTTGGTACAAAATATAAATAGAAAAAGGCCTGCTGCACAATTCATCTCAACAATGTCTTCTGCACACGTTTTAAAAATTCATCCCAAGCGGGAAATCCACATAAGATGAAAAACATGCCACAAATAATCTAGAGAATGTGACACAATGCTTTGCATCTGGTGTGAATCTAACATAAGAAGAAATCTCTGAAGTGTGTGCTTCACTCAACTGTAAGGCTAAAACATTTTGATCACCCCCTAGTGGCTGGATGCACCACACCTCATCATATAAAACAATGAAAAAGTTAATTTAATTAAATATCCTTTCAAATAAAAAAACGTCCCAAAGATGTTGTCTGCCATTGTCGGTAGTTCTTGTCATACTGGTCTATGTTCAGATATTGATCCATCTAATTTGTTTGCTTTAAAGGTGCGCTATAAAGAAAAAACTGGGTAATATTAAGAAATGCAAATAACATCAAATATGAGCCTCAGACACCATTGTTCTCATGTAAATTACATGAGTGTAAATTCCTGGTGAACAAAAGGCCAGTCAGAACACAAAACAGACTGTTGCGTGACTCACGGGACACATTCGGATCAGTCGGGTAATCAGATCACTAGTCAAAACACAGACTGAAATGTTGCTCTGGGATCATTAATATGCCACCTCAAGCTGTGTTTGATAAGCAATAACATTTCCCAATGAGACAGCAGTGATTATATTTGTCCTTTGGTTATTTTGAATTTATTTTTTTATTTTACATTTAACTTACTATGCATATGGGGCTTTTATTTTGAAAATGGGAGATGCAGATTGCTTACTATGCATTACTGAGCAACCACTAGATGAACCACAGGCTGGTCAGAATGCAAAATGTAGCAGAAGTGGATTATAAACTTATTTAGCTCTACCCCAAAGAGGCATAAGGTTTGTTTAAGCTCATTAATATTCACGACCAATCCAAATACGGTCAATATGAAACATTTTGATTCTATAGGGGTATTTTATGGAGTAGAAAAAAATTGCATAAAAAAACCAGTTCTGCATATTTTTAACCTTACCTAAGCCATATACCTACTATGTAGATATCAGAGAACAATTTAACTTATTAAACCAATGCAGTATATGTAATTCAGTTATCTAATCCACTAAAATTGGTGCTTACTATTATGTCAGTGGGAGTTTGAAGGGGAATTCTAATACCAAGTGAAAATCTCAATTCCAAGAAACAAATTTTAATGAAGAACAAGTTCATTTTTTATTATTTGGAAGAACTTAAAACAGAACTGGGAGATCTGGAAATCTTAACATAGTAAATCTGCAATGCAATTTTCTTTTCTTTGTCAGAATTTCATATGCTTTCTTCTGCTTGTTGCTGATAAGTTTAACACTTTAATGTCTTAAAAATATTTTTAAAACTTTAAACAAATGGAAAAATGCACATATAGCTAAATATATACATAAAAGAGAAAACATCACTAACCTTTTGCTTATTTTTGAGTTAAGAGGTGATCCAGAAAAGCCCACACAACTCCATGCTGGAGATTCCTTAAAATAATAAATAAAATAAACATGTTTTTTTTTAAATTTGTAAAAAAAAATATTTATTTTGACTGATGTAGTGTCTAATTGTACATTACCCAAGTTTTAAGAAGAGATCTACCATCCCAAAAGTCAAGATCCGAGAGAGCGAGAGGACTTAAAGACCTGAGAGTGTGCTGGAAAGACCTACGGCCCAGATCAGTGTCCAGTTCCTGGTCACTCCACAATCCTGGAGGTGAAAGACTTCCTTTTTCTCCTCTCCACTCAGCCATGGTCAAGAGGGATCTGGAAAAGTGAATAGAGAAACTGAGTAGTCAACAGCAAGCTGTCCTGCCCTGATGCGAAACAATTTCACACAAGAGTTTCAAACTAGCATTTCAGAGCAGCACAACAACGTGGAAATAATGCCTCATGTTTATTTGTTGCTAAACATGATTACTTTCCAGTCAAGCAGCTCCTGTGCTATTTTGAAGTACACTGTTTTTAAGTAGTTTTGCTTACCAAGGTTGCATTTAATTGATCAGAAATGTTGTACAGTAATATTGAACAATTCCAGTATTACATATGTGGCATTTGCAGTAAAAACTTGAGACATAAGTTCACAAGGAAGGTATATAATAACAGTATATTGAAACAACAATTTTCCAAAAAACTAACCAGAGGGTAAAGGCAGGAGAAAGATATTAATGTGTAAATGTGTTGTTTGATATTTTAATTGAGAGAAATATAGATGGTTAGTTGATGTGACCAAAAAAGTAAGCAAGTTTTAAAGAAATTATAATAAATATTACTAATCAAAAGGATAAGAGTTAGGCTTTCTATAGAACAGAAAATATTTATTAAGGACTGGGCACCTAGGCCCTATAGGCCCTATTGGAATTGCTCTGTTTCTTATTATTCTTCTTCCGCTTCTTTTACGGAATGAATCGCAATTTTGCCCGAAAACTCACGGAACTTTGCACACGTGCCAGAAGTGGCAAAAATTTACGTTTGTTTTAGGTTTCGGAAGTGGCCGTTGCAAACTCGACACGACAGCGCCACCTATGCACTCGACAGCGCCACCTATGCACTTTGACGGACTGGCCCCCGAGTTTCGATTCACGCACGCATACAAAAATTGCCACACACGTCAAACATGCCAAAACCTAAAAAAAGTCTCCTGAAGCGAAATCTCAATCCCAACAGGAAGTCGCATATTTTTACCTTCCTGCGGTGAAGAAGTGGCTTTTTGCCATTTCCAGGCGTTGCATTTTAACGAACTCCTACTAGGAAAATAAACCAATCAACACCGAATCTAAAGGCCTTGGTGATGTTAAATTGCGAAGATCTAGAGTTTTCGTCGAAGGGCGTGTCCATGGCGACCTCACAAACTTTGACGATTCGCAACGAAAAAAGGAAGTCGTTATAACTCAGGCATGCATCTGCCTCAAAATTCACACGTATGATAAAAGTCCTGACTTGAACACGTTTACATGCCGATATCCAGCTACAGGTATAGCGCCACCTGCTGGCAACAGAAAAATGACATGTTTTACAGTATAACAAAATCCTCCCACAAATTTTATCATATCAGCACCAAATTTAGGTGGTGTCATCTGAAAGCTCTGCGATGATATATTGTGAAGATCATGGCTGCGTCCGAAACCGCCTACTACTCAGTAGGTACTGCATTTGAATGTAAAAAAAAAAAAAGTCAGCTTTGAAGTTTGAACAACAGGAATGAATTGCATTTTACAATATAGCCGAGGAGACCTAAGCAAAATCTGACAATATTGCTGTTCCTATTATATTACTGATCAAGTAAATACGGCCTCAGTGTACAAGGGAGACTTCAGACCACAAACTTTAGTAAATCAGAAAAAAAGTGATTAATGTGTCACTTAAGGAAATGTTTATGAATTATTAGCAATTAAATATTCATCAACTTAACATACCTTTTTATACTTGGTTGTGTTGTTTTTTCTGCATACACACTCTTGTCAGGTTTCTTATTGAGCAGGCAGGGCTGTTGAAAGAAAAGCTTTGCAGCAGGTTTCTATGGTGACTGTCACATATACAGGACGCTGAGAATGTGTGTCCAGCCCTCCTCATATGACTATTTTTGGAAGCTATGATTACGGTGTTGAAAATGTAACAAGTACTTGACAGAACCCTGTTACTGGTCACAATAACAGCAGTGACTTTCCATTAACAAACTACTTCATTTCTATTTCAGTGTTATTTATTATTTAATTATTTATTTTATTATTTAAATAATACATTTAAATAAGTACACAATATACATTACATATACTACACATTTTAAATCTAAATGATCAGAATAATGGCATTATTCAATTAAAATAATAATTAAGTACATTTTCTAAAGTATTATTTAAAAATAGAAGGAATACAATGACAATCAGTTCTATGATACGTATTAAAAGATTTTACATTATTTATTTAAATAACCTGTTTATTTTATCTGTTTTATAAACTGACCTTAATTTAATTTAATCACCACAAATTATATTATATACACACACACACACACACACACACACATATATATATATATATATATATATATATATATATATATATATATATATATATATATATATATATATATATATATACATTATTAAACTAATGACATTGGCTTTTAAATTATTCATTCATTCATTTTCTTCATCAGGGGTTGCCACAGCGGAATGATCCGCCAACTTATCCCGCGTATGTTTTATGCAGCGGATGCCCTTCCAGCTGCAACCCAGCACTGGGAGACACCCATACAGTCTCATTCACACACACACATACACTATATTTAGCTTACCCAATTCATCTATAGAGCATGTCTTTAAACTTGTGGGGGAAACTGGAGCACCCGGAGGAAACTCACATGAACACGGGGAGAACATGCAAACTCCACACAGAAACACCAACTGACCTAGCCAAGACTTAAACCAGCGATCTTCTTGCTGTGAGGCAACAATGCTACCCCCTGTGCCACCCCGCTTTCAAATTTGTATATATACATACACACACACACACACATTATATATATATATATATATATATATATATATATATATATATATATATATATATATATATATATATATACATACAGTTGAAGTCAAAGTTATATTCTTAATATTATTCTTATTAATATTAGCCCCCCTGTTTTTTTTCCCAATTTCTGTTTAATGAATTTCAGCACATTTTTAAACATAATAGTTTTAAAAACTCCTTTCTAATAACTGATTTATTTTATCTCTGTCATGATGAAAGTACATAATATTTACTTGATATTTTTTAAGACATTTATATACAGCTTAAATTGACATTTAAAGGCTTAACTAGGTGAACTAGACAGGTTAGGCTAATTAGTCAAGTTATTGTATAATGATGGTTTGTTCAGTAGACTATCAAAAAATATACAGCTTAAAGGGGCTTATATAAAAATATATAGCTTAAAAATTTTGTCCCAAAAATGTTTTTTTTATTATTAAAAACTGCTTTTAATCTAGCCAAAATAAAACAAATAAGACTTTTTCCAGATGGAAAAATATTATCAGACATTCTGTGAAAATTTCCTTGCTCTGTTAAACATCATTTGGGAATTATTTAAAAAAGAGTAAAACAAAAATCAAAAGGGGGCTAATAATTCTGACTTCAACTGTATATATATATATATATATATATATATATATATATATATATATATATATATATATATATATATATATATATATATATCGCTAGCGCTGTCGCCTCACAGCAAGAAGATCACTGGTCAAAAGTCAGTACAGCAAATTAAAAAATAAAAAAATTAATACAGAAAAATAACATTTAAATACCATAGGAATGTTTTTATTAATTGTTCGTTTTACATTTTTACCATACTTGAAACTTGTAGTTGCTATTTAAAATTACTACAACAATATATATATATATATATATATATATATATATATATATATATATATATATATATATATATATATATATATATATATATATATATATATATATATATATATATAAACTTACATTTTTTTCGATCTTAAGTAATATCACATAAAATAAATAAACAAACACATAAATTTATTTTTAAAAATGTATGTGATATTACTTGAGATCGAAAAAAATTTAGGAGCTGTTAAAGTTATTACAAAAAGAATAAGAATGAAAATGTAAAAAATTAAAAAGATTTTACCGTGCTAATGTGTTTTTAATTAAAACATCAATTGGATGAAATTAAAGAACGTCCTCAAATGTTTTCAAATGTATTTGCATACAAAGTTCATGGTTGATTTGTTTGTACTGTATGTTGATGTATTTTTGGTAATTTATTTTATTTATTGTGATTATTTTTTGAATAATTGTAGCCTATGTCTTTGTATTTAATTTTATTGTATGTTGCGCATTACTCTGTGAAGCATATAGTGGAATTAAGCTTGTGATGTTTTGAAAATGCAAATTTAAAAATACTAATAAAAGCAGTAAGGTGCAAGCAACTGGGTGCAAGTAATGACAAAAAAAGTACTTGCATTTCTAGCGCTACGATTGGTGGCGTTGCCACACGTGCTAAAGCCTTCTACATAATGCGCATGCGTGACAGACATGTGGAAGAAATGTAAACATAAGGTCAGACGACCGGTTACAGGACAAAATTATCGATATGTACAGACGAATAATCATGTGTTTCAGAAGTCGGGCGACTTTAAATTCATTTCAAAGAGGAATGTGTTGCTCAACACGTCGATATGTAAGCAGTACTGGATCAGAGGACGACATTAAGAACTTCATAATAGACAACACGGAGATAGTGAACAGCCAAAGTTTAACGCCAGAGATTTCTTTACGACTCTTTACACCCACCTGCCGGTTTTGGACGGAGAACCCGGAATTTTGGCCATTTCCTGATCCATACTGGGCAATATATTGGCCAGGTGGACAAGCACTAGCAAGGTAAAAATACTTATAAGGGGACGTTCACGTTAAAAATAACAGTGTGTATTTAAGTATATCTAATTACAAACACATTCAGGTATATAACTTACTTTAAAAATGTACATATATAACATGTTGTTATACATATATGTTTTATACATATTAACATGTGCGTACTTATACATAATAAATATACGCAATGCACAAAATTATGTAAAATGTAGAGTTGATTTTTATTTATATGTGTGCATGTATTAAGTATATGATGTATAGTATAAGCCTATTTAAATGCACACACGTATATACTTTACAAATATTTACATACACTCGTTTCTATGTAATATTTACATATACATATACAGTTAACAGTTCAATTGAAATCAGAATTATTAGCCCCTCTGTTTATTTTTCCCCACTTTCTGTTTAACGGAGAGAAGTTAACAAATTTTTTCAACACATTTCTAAACATAATAGTTTTAATAAGCCATTTCTAATAACGGATTTATTTTATCTTTGTCATGATGACAGTAGGCCTACATAATATTTTACTAGATATTTTTTCAAGACACTTCTATACAGCTTAAAGTGACATTTAAAGGCTTAACTAGGTTAGTTAGGTTAACTAGGCAGGTTAGAGTAATAAGGCAAGTTATTGTATAAAGATGGATTGTTCTGTAGACTATCGGGAAAAAATAGAGCTTAAAGGTGCTAATAATTTTGTCCTTAAAATGGCTTTTAAAAAATTAAAAACTGCTTTCATTCTAGCTGAAATAAAACAAATAAGACTTTCTGCAGAAGAAAAAAATATCAAACATATTGTGAAAATTTTCTTGCTCTGTTAAACAGAAACAGAAAAAAAACAGAAAAAATTCCAAGCAGGGCTAATAATTCTGACTTCAATTGTATACTAGAGTTACACAATATTAGAAACATATGACATTGAAATATTTTGTATATAAATACAATTTCACCAGATGTTTTAAATAGCTCTATATGAAAATATTTCATTAATTAAGATCGACTGGGATGGTCAAGACTTTCTATGCAGTGCATCTGCATAAATTATAATATGTTGCAAGAAAAAGTAAATAAATAAGCAGTGATTTATGGTTTTCTGGGGAGCCTAACAGTATTTAAGTAGAGAAATTGAACAATCAAATGTAAAATAACATAGTATAAATAATAATAATAAAAAATGTAAATATTTAATAATATATTTATCTTTTAATCTTAAATTAATAAAATAATCCCGCGATTATCAATGCCTTAACTATATATTGTTTGTTCTCATATATATATATATATATATATATATATATATATATATATATATATATATATATATATATATATATATACATACAAGCATCGCACAAAATTATTAAGTAAATTGATAAAGATCATATTTAATGTATTAATGTACAATATCAAAATCACATTTGGAAATGGTGTTTTTTTAATTAACATATTTTATTGATATATTTTACATAGCGTACGTGCGTGGATTGTGTATATTTATAATGTATATGTGAATGCACACATACATGTATATATACTAAAAAAATATGAGCATATATTAATATTTATATATCATTTTACGTTTAATTTTAATATTTTATTTTAAAATATTTTTATTCATGTGTATACATAGACATGGATGTGTGTATTTCTGTTATATAATAAATATAAACTACACTCTAAATTATTATAAACAAAAATGCATTCTATTTTTGTATGCAGTAGTCATAATGTTCTGTCTCATAAAACATAAACAGCGACATTTAAAGGCTTAACTAGGTTGCTCCCGAAGCAGACATAGTAATGACAGTGTAATCATTATCAACAATATTTAGGTTAATTGCTTAATAATGTTAAAAATGTGACCCAGTCTGTGAAAATATAGCTGGAGTCTTTTTTATTTTTGTAATTTACTGTTTTCTAATATAATAATAATAATATATGTATTTAATATTAACTGAGCAAAATCATGTCAACAACATGAATGGCTACAGTAAAACTTTATCTCAGAATTAGATTTGGCCTGGTTTTCACACACAGCCACAAACTGTATTTTGTAAAAATTCTGTAAATACAATGTAAATGAATCACGGTTCCAATGCAATATTAATAAATTACAACTTTCCATGTTTTAAAATTAGAAATAGGCTATATGAAATATTTACTACACTGTAAAAAAAATCCTGGTTGCCTTAATTTTTTTAAGCTGAATCCAATTAATCATGAGTTCATTGAACTTATATTATTTTAAACTGACTTAAAACAGCTTGCATAATTCAACATGATTAACTTAGGGTGCTTTCACACCTGTGAATCGATTCCCGCCCTACTCATAATTCTCTGTTCATATAGCCTTATGCCTATTACATATCCATAAAACACAGTGATATAACCGCGCTCAGATCGTTTGCTTTCTCACTGCAATCGATCCGCTCCAGAGTTCGTTTCAGTCGAGCCGAGACCACCTCATTCAAGCGATCTCGGAGCGATTGATTTGGCGCGGATCAGAGAGCGATTGGTGGTTTTACATATGCCAAACGAACCGCGCTAACTGGGCAAACGAGACAGGTTCCGAAACAAAAGTGTAGTCGCACGCACCTTGTCAAACACCACCAAACCACCACTTCTCCTAACAGCTGAGTGGGACGTAAACCGCAAAATAAACCGTAAAACTATGACCAATGTGAGGAGAGTTTACTCTCACATGACTTGTTTTAGCTCTTTTGGTCCGATTAGAAAGTTTGCAGTGTGAAAGCGAACCGCACCAAGAGCGAAGAGCAACAATGTAACATTTGTAATCCCTGTTTCGGAACAACTGAATCGATTCACAGGTGTGAAAGCAAAGTTAAGTAAGTTAAAATGACCTAAAAACACATGCTGTCAGGACTAATTGATCATATCATTTTTACAGTGTGGCTAATGTTTGTATCTAGCTTATGTATGTGCTGTTTCCATGTTTGGATAGGTGTTACTACAAATAATGACAAATATTGTGGCCAAAATCTGTTATCAATACCACCCTTTAAAATTAGGTTCATTAGTATTTTCTCCTCCCCTCTAGGTTACAGCAGCTGAGTTAACGCAGGTGTACCACACTATTTAACATAACATCATCTATATCAGTGCTACAGAGTTATAAAGAGAAAGACTGACTTCATCTGTTTACACAGATTTCAATAAAAGAAATGTCCAAGTGTTCATACTTTCCTGAAAACATATTTTAAGTTGCGATTTACCACCACTGGCATGCTGTAGACCTTTTTTATGGCTGCTGCATGGAGGGCGCCATAGCGACCAGCGTCTTCCGGTAGAATGCTAAAAACTTCTGTTTACAGCGTGTACAACTGGTAATTTGCGCTCCGAAAATGGGTTTCAATAACGTTTTTAATGGATAACAGAGTGTTTTTGTGAGCACACAACTTAGAAATGTGTTTGTTAAAGCCGTTATAATCTGTCACATGTGGTTCAACGCGTCAGAAATACGAGAAAAACGTTCTCCAAGTTCACGTGTCTGCAGTCAGAAATACCGTGTGTGTGTGCGTGCGTTTCCGGCCTGTCAGCTGTTAGCTCAGCGGCTCTTTAACGCACACAGAGAGAGAGAGAGTGAGAAAGTGAGAGAGAGAGAGAGAGAGAGAAAACCAGAGTACTGGCATGAAACTTAACAGGTATGAAAGTCGTGCAGTTTACAAAAATTACCTATAAAAGTCTGTTATTGATACTCTGCTGGCTGATTTGCTGTTCATTCTAATCGCGAGCGGTTTGTGTTTTATTTTGTGTTGTTTTTACCATGGTTTGTGTTTTTCTGTCATTTCGAAATGACACTAGCCTATATTTTCACTTTGTCACAGTTATTAAATCAGTGTGTCAGTGGCACAGTACAGGCTACGTGTGTGTGTCAAACATTTTGGTGAATTACATTTGTTTGGGCTGGTTATATATTTGAAATAAAGAGAAAATGTTGACTTTAGCGATAACAAGGCTTCATTTAAACTGCAGAAGATGCCGTCTGACAACGAGGGGAAAATGCCTCACAGCAGCTGTTTTCCATCCTATTCGATCGCATTTCTTTAAATGATCAGTCCAGGAGATAATGCTGATGGACAACAGTATTAGTTTAAAGAGGATAAAAGCAGGTAAAATAGATTAAAACTATCGTTTCAAAGCTGTCCAAATGTGACTGTTTACACGCATCAGCTGCCGACCGGAAGTTCTTCGCATTCTCCTTGCGCATACACGCAAAGGATAATGGGTAATTTTGTGTTCCAAGAAAAAGGTCTATAGCGTGGAGGAACTAAGACGTCACTTTGTAGGCTAATCGACTGCTAGCATAA
This sequence comes from Danio rerio, assembly GCF_052040795.2. Classification (NCBI taxonomy): domain Eukaryota; kingdom Metazoa; phylum Chordata; class Actinopteri; order Cypriniformes; family Danionidae; genus Danio; species Danio rerio. The sequence continues at coordinate 31,298,303 of NC_141045.1, read as the reverse complement.
AACTGGTTCCCTCGATAAAATCCCTATAGGATTTTCCCATAGGCTTTTCAAAGATTGCGAATAAGCTCTGTGTTCAAACACTGTTCATTACACTTACACGTTTTGTCCAGCCGGATAATCCTCACACGAAAATACAACTTTGAGCACTTTTGGATCTTAAATGCAAACGCAAGAATTAAAAAGCTAACATTAGGCTATAACCGGACTACAGTTCCTTTGGGGCGCTCGGCTGTGACGTCGGCACCACCCTGCTACAGACAACTTTTCTAGCTTATTTTTAGAAATAATGTCAATGACAAAGAGTTAATCTCACTGTTTATTATATTATAATCCACGCTATACATTATAAACAAATAAATGCGCAAAAACACATGACTATGTGCCTTTTGGATCGTTTTTACGTGGGAAATACATCTGCTTTGCTTTACGGTTGTTCAAAAAAGTTTTAAAACTGTGTGTATACATCTGCCTAGTATTATCATAGGATATATTTAAATAAGTGTATCGCTCGCGTGAACACAGCCTGCTTACCTTAACAGACGACTTGTGAGATGTGAGGAGGAACAAGTCTATCAAATGCCTGCAAGTTCCATCATCATGGACACGGAGCAACATTCAATTTTTATTTTTTGTCACGAAGTACAAAAAAACGCAGCCCATACAGTCACATCTGCTATACATGTTATGGAGGAGTGTAAATATTGCAGTTCTGACAGAGCTAAATGTGTTCAGATGAAGACAAAAGACGAAAAATCACTTGATCACGTTAAAATGACAGTTAACATGTATGTATTTTTACACATTTATTCACATGTTTGCATTACTGAGAGCAGGAAAGAGAAAGGCTGCACTGGTGAGCAGCATCTTCATAATATCGCTTAATTAAAATTAACGATCAACAAATGAATCTGTCTCTACAGTCTTTACAAGTGACGAAATTTTCTACACACAATCTGAATTCCCAATTAGACAAATACTACAAACTATAAAATACTATTCATTAAAATACCTAAATAACAGACAAATCCAAATGCCCAATGCAAGCGAGCTGCGCTCCAGACCAGATCAGCTCGATGACGTATAATGTCCCCGACACCGCTTGTAGTCTCATTTAGCAACTTGATAGCAACCGTCTTTTTAAAAAAGCATAACCGATTTAAAAAATCAAAAGTGTGCTGTAACTGAAGTGTTTTATATTGTAGAACAAAACGTAAAAGTTTCTTTAGTTTGTGTTAGCCACAAACCTTATTTAAGCGATTTTACTGAAACCCCATACAAAAAACCCATTGACTTTGGGACGAAGGAACCGGAACTGCTAAAATGCTAAATGGGTTTTTGCATACAATTTGACATCATAATTCCTCCACTCTATTGGGTCTGTGATCACTGTGGTCTAGGCCCCCGCTGCAGTATGCGTCCATTATTTTTCGTATCAAAAGTGGTAACCCTAAGTGTTACAAACCCCTGATGATAGTCTAGGGGGTTGTGGGGTTTGACATTTGATTAATTAAAATATATTTATATAAACAGTGAATGAGTGCAAAAGACAACCAAAGTAATGCCAAAAATATGTGCTTTTATTTACAATTCCCAAAAGTGAACAACAACAACGAATGAATCAAAAATAAAGAAAAAGTATGTAAGGCAAAAATATACAATTTACAATATTTACAACACTGAGACAAATAAAGACGGGAAAAAACAAGAGAGCTGGCAGAAGGGACGCGGGCGGCGCTAAAGAAATGAAAAGAACAAAACCCAACCTAAATCTAACTTCCCAGAAGCATCTAGCTAACTAACTATGTGAAAAACAGTATAATTAACATGCAGAGATCTTCCGAGTCCTAACTATCTACTCTATCTAGCTATCCAATAAGTACAAGGAGTGGCGCTCGCCCCTAACCTAGGCTGTTTCTCAATATGCGTTCATCAGCGGTCTTGCGTCCTCGTGTTCTCGTGCAACGTCATCATCAGCTGCCTAAGTTCAGTTTCAATAGACCAATTACCATGTTTGTAAACATTCAGGATGCGCGCGCAGGGAGGTGGCAGAAAGCAACCGGGAGCGCTAGCATTTACAGTGAGGGAATGACATCTGATGCGGTGCAGAGTTTGTTGTTGTCTTAGAAATGAGATATATTACTTACATATTATATATATATTATTTACATAATGCTTACAGCATATTATAACAGCTCGTCCCCCAGTGACAAGCACAGTGATGCAGCAAAATTAACGTTAAAGCGAGCAGCGTTCATCTGACAGCTCCATTGGTGATAGTGTTGGACTATTTCTCACTTGCCTTAGTCCACCCCAATTCAATAATCGGTCAGGAGTCAATTAATCAAAATCAATGAATTTATTTATCGAGCATAAGTGAATAAAGCGAAGATCAGGATCCTGGGCTTTTGAAGAACCGTCAGCCAAGCAGTCTGGATGTCCAAAAGCTCTCGAACTCTTTCGACTCCCTCCTTTTATCCATCAGCAGCGTTCAATCTTTTTGGCCACTCCTCTGATCAGTTACCCCCAATCTCTATTGTTGCCATCAGCTGTTTTCAGGCAGAATCATCTCTCAAAAGTCTGTGGTCTGCACACAGAGATACCTCTGCACACAGAAACAAAAGGGCAAGTGAAAGTATCACTCCTCCTTGATATACTTGACACTACTGACATCTGGGGTGCAGCAAGCAACTGTAGCAAAAAATCATCAAAGCACAGCTGAGCATCATAACTTCCTTATAGAATTATCAGTATAATATCAATTTTATTAAAGCATCATACATCACGCATACACAAAGAGCAGTATAAAAATGCTGCATCTACCACATCTGCTTTTCCTCCTAGTCCTGTCTATGAACTCTTGACCTGTGTATGCACCCATCTAGGGGAAGCCCTTTTGCAGATCTGTCTCCAGCCAGCACCCACACACAGCTCTTGTGGTTTTAGCAGTTAGTTAGAAACGCATTATAACAGGGGTTAAGTAGAAGTACGCTATATCAGGAGACATCATCATATCTGACCAAAAAACACATATTGTAAATAATGAATAGTGAGGCAAATGGGAGTATATTCCTCCAATAGCAAAAATATATCAAAAGAAAAGAGTGATTAGTAAGACAATAAAGCAATATTTTCCTCATCTGCTCCAGTTCTCTTTTCTGTGTAGAAAAGTCAAACATCACAGCTGCAACCCAGACAGGGGCTTTCTGCAAGACTTCAGATTTAGTTATTTGACATTATAGGGGTGGAAAGTTCCTGTCTCATTTTAAGGTCAAACAGAATGTCTCATCATGATTATCATGGTTCAAGCAAACACATATACATATGCAAAATAAGCATGATCACATGTATATAATTCAAAAGAAGCATTAGACTGTAATTTTATTCCTTCAATAGCACCCTCGCAATGAATATTGAATAAGACGAAGTGACCGAGCATCCAGCCCGAAATATACAATCTCAATGAAGCTCCGAGTGATTTTACCAGAGAGAAGTTAAAGATCTACAAGTCTTTGAATGCCAACAATGTTGTTCTTTGAGGTCATGTGCAATAAATATTGCATCATGATGACCAGATTCAAGAGCTAAACAGAGATTCCGCCTAGCCAAAGACAAGGAAACAAGACGGAGCTAACGTTCTACAAAGCCTGCATAATTAATCACCAACACGCAAAACCACTGCATTCTGACAGTGAACTTCACCTGTACGGCAGGGTATGTGAACCTACACATAGAGGTAAAGTTGGTTTTATATTCGCACATTCAGACTTTCTTCTTAATAATATAATTTCATTACTCTAAATAGCGAAATCTTATTAGCAGCAGCCAATGACTATCAAAGTACAACATGTTCACAGTCAAGTAAACAGTGTTAATGTTGTTTTCAAGTCACACTTGCAGGTTATTTCAGACCGAATATTCAAAGTGCCGTGGTAAACAATATAGGGAGTTTGTCACAAGTTGTCACTGAATGAATGTGTGAATATAAAACCAACTTTACCTTAATAAAAGTAACTTTCACGTTTCGTTATTAGCATTCAGTGTCCGCAGTTTAATTAACCACATGTAACTGTTTTTGCTGAAATCATTTCTGCAATCAAAAACGAGTGATGTGTATGATTCAGCATAGCGTGAACTGACCTGATATGACATGAGAACTGCAGAGTCCAGCATTTCTAATTAGCTCCTCACTTCATTCAGCTCCCATTTAGCCAAAGACGTCTGCAGTCGGTATTAAAGCAGTGTGTGGTGTATGGTAAAAGTTACGTTTTCCATTTTTGGACTCGAATTTGGCATCCTACCGCAAAACATGACATCTTTCCCATTGTAGCCTGTCTGTTTTTTGCAACCGGGGACCCGTGTGACGTCATGTGTGACGTAGGTTGGTAATTGGTCAATACTCAAGACCGCAAGTACGGAGGACGCGTGAAACTTCCCGGATGTGATCTTGATATCGAGGACGCACCAATGCAGACTTGAGCACCGAACTCGCTCTGGAAGTCCCAGAAGTCATTGCGACTGGAGGTGGGAAGCGCAGCATTTTATCTAGATTTATTATTAAAGTTCAGAGATATCACTTATTTACCTCAGGAGTTTCCCTGAATGAAACGGTGAAAGTAAACATTAACATGAATATCTTAATAAAGGAATAAACAAATTAAGGGTTGTTTGTTTGTTGAAATTCGTATTAAAATTTGTTTTATTTATATTGTGCAGAGTATATTTATAATGTTTTTATGCAAAGTATGTATTTTGAAGAGGGGGGAAACAATAAATCGTTGTATGAAGGCTGTAATATTTAAATAATTTCCAATTAAAACACGTTAAGGTCACATGACCATCAGGAAGAACGCAGCATCTCATTTCTCACAGGACGCATTATCTGCCCTTGCAGTCTCCTGAGTTCGTTCTTCAGAGGACAGCTGGCAAGACCGGTCTCCACAAGAACACGAGTTCGTTCTCTGCATTCTTGGAATTGAGAAACAGCCCTAATGTACTAAACAGCAGAGTAGTCCTATGTGTTGCAATTTGTATGTCACGTGACCTTTTTACCTGTCCGCTTCGTCCAAGCCTCGTAAACAACGATAAACTAAGAATGATGTACGAATAACGGACGGATAACGTGCACACAGAAACGGGCAACAACAAAATACACAGTTAGACGGGTTATTTCTAAACGCACGCGATGAATACAAAGCAAGCGGAAAAAACAGAGAAGAGAAAGAGAAAAATGCAAGCAAGGCACTGGCGAGTGGTCTGGCGCTCTTTTAACACGGGTGGTCTTTGCTTATTGGATGTGACATAAGGATGACGTAACCGGGGAGGAATGACTGACAGCTGAATGGACCAATGAACGGAACCTGAGAATACATGAAAGCAGATATGGGAGAACAGAGCGAGAGAGAGAAAGGGGAAAAAAAAACACAGAGAAACGGAGCACAAATAACACAAATACATAACACTAAGTAAAACAAATGTTCAACAGTTTCAATATTATTCTCACAAAAGCAGCATGAATGGGCTCTATGCACAGCTGGAGTTTTAAAGGCAACGGTGAAAGCTTAATGTGACTATTTTTAATTTCACAAGGTTGTTTTTACAGCATCGATGTTGTAATGTAATTACAACACATTCAGTTTAATAGACTTAATCATTCATTTAGTTGTTCAAGTGTAAAACGAGATGAAAGACTGTGTAACCACTAGTGCCGTCAGTATCAGCAGGCAAAATTGTGAAATTAAAGCAATAGTCCAGAGATCTGGGGCCTCATTTATCAACGCTGCGTACGCACAAAAACTTTGCACCTCACGTCAGGTTTCACGCTCAGAATCGCTCACGTTTGGATTTACTAACGATGAAATGAATGTGGGAATGTGCGCAGCTCCATAAGGCTGGCGTACGCACATTTTTTGTGCGTGTCTGTTTTATTTATATTGGCAACTACTAGAGGCAGTAAATTTACTGTAAATTTAAATTGCACTCTACAAAGTGTCTTTGAGCCGTGCAATGGCAGCTGTATGAGACAGGTTCATCTAGCAGGTATATAAGGTTTCCATACCATACAGTTGACCAGCCAAACATTAAAGCGCAATTTGCAGCGGTTGCCTGTTTTCCCCAACGATCTACTGCACACACACTGCTATAAAGACACTATCTGAAGATGAATTTGCATGTGTGAATCAGAAACATTTTTGTTCAATAAATGTGCAAATAAAATATGATGCACAGACTTAATAATGATTCCTAATTGTCTTTCTTGTGATAAATAGTAGGCAAAATCTGATATGTAGCAGGGGGGGTTGATATCTGAGTTCATCAGACGCTGGATTCGAACTGAGTTCATGCTCGAACGTGTCAAAACATGTTAACATGCGTTTTATGAGCTGCACCACTGAGACTATTGAAGGAAATACAACATTTTACACCTATAAATCGCACTATTTCTTTTTTTAATCCACACAGTGCGATGTTCAGACTTAACTGTGTTAACCGCATCAGCTAAACTCTCCCCACTCAATTTCTTTCTTTTGTTGTTATTTCCGGAGGACAAACGTGCAAATAACACAGTTTTTCTCCAGTCTAACCCTGAAAGCAGCACCTCCAATTCACATTCTGTTCAAAGTTTCTCTTTTTGCTTGCTTTTGCCATTGCTTTTTCGTTGGGTTGTGCCAAAGTATAGTAATTAGCATATTCATACGGGGGAGGAGGCAGGGAGGGGTTTCACGTTCATTCGGATGTACAAAAGAATATGCGGGGGATTCGGCTTATGCAGTGTTTCATACATCTGAATTTTTTTCTGCGTACGCACATTTACAGCTTTGTGCATACGCAATGTTTTAGTAGGATTTCCACGCAAGTGGACGCATAGTCCTCGCTGTGGCCATCGGCGTCACACCTCTCAAAAATGTAACTACACATCGCAACGATGCGTAGCGTAAGCTCTGTGATTGGTCGGCTTGGTAGCGCTGACGAATGTGGGCAGGACCGAAAGTCACGCGAGTCCGTTGGAGCGAGTGTTTGGAGCTCCAGATGAAAAGTTTAGTTTTGTGTTTACCTTATGGTTGTAGTTGTTGCACGTTTGCTGATTCCAGCACACCAGCGAAAAAACTCGACACAGAGGAACATAAACACCTCACTGCCCGCTAGCATTTCGGAAGTGTTATTACAGAGGAACACAAACAGCGCGCAGAACTATACATTTGCCATTAAATTAATTTTAGCAGAGACGTAATTGCCAGTCATTTTCACATTAGTTTTTCAGTTAGGGACGAATATTAGAGTAGCCAATAAAAATGTGTAGCTGGACATGGGACAGTCCCACAGTAATCTACACCAGCGGTTCCCAACAGGGGGGTCCCGGCCCACAAGGGGGTCTCAGCCAGCTCTGTGGGGGGTAACTTCATATTTTTAAAAATTCTTGGCATTGGACAATTAGGAGAATGAACATGTTGCCTTATTCAATTTATCCCCTAGTTCAGTTGTCCTCAATCACCGGTCCGTGGATCAATTGGTATCGGGCCGCACAAGAAATCATTAATTATTTCCGTTTTATTTATTATCTGAGTCTAAACGACCTTTGATTTAGAAAAGTCTTTTATTTTGAAAAAAGACTGTACTCTCTCGCTTACAAATCGATCACTTGAGCGCCCAAATTTAAACCAGAATCTAGCAAAATACGTAAGAAACAGATAAGAAATAAAATAAGAAAGAAACAAGAAACAGTCTTGGAGAAAGGCCCATTTAAGGACCCACAAACTGCCAAAGTATGGATTTGCAACCCACATGCCAACATATCAGGTGAATCCACTCTGCAAGAAGATCAACTGATGAAGAGTTTGCATTGGCGGCGTGACGCTCACACCAATGAATCCCGCTAGCGCACTGCGAGTCATGTGAAAAGAATTGACCCATCAGCTTCAGCTTGTAAGGAATATTCACATTTCAGTAAGACTAACAATAACAAACGGAGAACACCCAAACACTGCAGTTCTTTGTAATTTTCTTTATAAGTAAAACTTGTATCAGAGAGTGACAGCAATGTTTTGTCAGCTTGTCATCCACTAAGAAAACGGTTGATGGCCGCCTAGCAACCTACGAAACACCTGTTGGAATATCCAGCCAACTCCATGCATGTTCAATAAGAAAAGGTCCGGAGAGGGTTTTCTTCAAATAAAAGAAATTAGTAATTTATTAGATACAAATGAATAATTCGATAACAGAGCTCAGGGTTGCGTTACCCCAATGCTATACAAGAATTACATTCAAGAGGTTCGCAACTAACATACATTTCTCTGTCTCTAGCATATATACACAACTAATATTAACAGGTGGAGTTTTGGTGTAACGTCACTTATCAGACTCTCAAAAGAGAAAGAATAACTAATCTGTTTTTAGTTTAAACATTATTCTAATAAAAAATAAAGACATAAAAGTAATAAAAACAAACTCCTTTTTTCCACACACACCCTGTCTGCGGTAAATTTGTCAAGCGTTGACATAGTTTAGCTTCAACTTGCTTCAACACACCTGCCTGGAACTTTCTAGTGTATCTGGTAAGAGCTTGATTAGCTGCCTCAGGTGTGTTTGATTAGGGTTAGAGCTGAACTCTCCAGGACACCGGCCCTCCAGGACCCAAGTTTGGACACCCCTGTCTTAGATGATGCGAAGTCAAGTTTACAATAATAAATTAAATAGATAGGCCTTTATAGTGTGTGATGTGGATTTGCAGCAGATCAACCTCTCATATGCGCTGCAGGTTGGCTGAAAGATAATCTTTAAAAAATATAGGCTTTACTGCTATTTCCTCGTGCAATATGAAACACCAGAAAATATATTGTAGGTCTATTTTAAAAGCTTAAATTAGCATAGTTAGCATATCGATTTTATTTTGACTAGTAGCTCATGGCCCTAAAAATTAAAACGCAACCTGAAAACTTAAGTTATTAAGTTAGGCTAAATAAATTGACGAGTAGGCCTAAAAGACTAAATGGTTTATAAAAAAAAAAACAATTAGGATTTGCTAACAATACTTTTTAATTTTACATTTGAAGTATTATATCTCTTGTACAAAACGGAAATAAATAAGGAGAATAAAATATAATTTAAACCACTCGTTTGGCGCTGAAGCTGTGATCCGTCTGCGTTTTAAACCGTATCGTTGCATAACCTTCATTGATAAAATTAGTAACAGCGAAACATATTGTGTATATATAGTATATATATAGTGCATATTATTACTATAAAAAAAGTATATAACTGCCAAAGTAATAATAAATAAGTAAATAAATCGCCTAAATTAAAGAAACAAGAGGAACCAAAATAAGTCACCAGGTCTAGTGCCCCCTATGGGATTAAAATGCCCTGGCACCAGGCCTGCTCTCTGTGCATCTGTGTTCTTATCTTGAGTATTTTTGTGAAGTATTTCCCCACTTCACAAAACGTAAAATTATTTCCTTGACCGCTGCTGACCTCATCTAAATTAATGACGCAAATCCTCAGTTTGTGATACTAAATCAAAACATAAACTACTCCTTAGTGGTTCTCATCTGCCTGCCACCATTATCTCTCTCCTGTTCCCGCCAGGTGCCATATCTGTGATGAAACTCCCCTTTTATTATCTTCTAAGCATGGCATTCTAACCATTTCTAACAGACCATTCCTTATGGCTAATACAGACTTGAATGCATTCTATACTAATGCTAAGAATGCTTTACATGCCTAAATGCAAATAGTGACATGTAGATGTAAATAGCACATATACTTTAAAAATGAATCTCATTTGCCACAGCCATATCACCCTGCAGCCCAAAACCAGTTATTTACTGAAGCTAAGCAGGGCTGAGTCAGTACCTGGATGGGAGACCACATGGGAAAAATAGGTTGCTGTTGGAAGTAGCGTTTGTAAGGCCTGCAAGGGGGGGGCGCTCAACCTGTGGTCTGTGTGAGTCCTAATGCCCCAGTATACTGAAGGGGACACTATACTGTCAGTGGGTGCCATCTTTCGGATGAGACATTAAACCGAGGTCCTGACTCTCTGTGGTTATTAAAAATCCCATGGCACTTCTTGAAAAGAGTAGGGGTGTAACCCCAGTGTCCTGGACAAATTCGCTCCCATCATGGCCTCCCAATCATCCCCATCCACCAAATTGGCTCAATCACTGTCTCTCCACTCCTCCTATAGCTGGTGTGTGTTGAGGGCACTGGCGCCGTTGGCTGCTGTCGTATCATCCAAGTGGATGTTGCACACAGGTGGAGGAGTGGGGTGAACCCATACACAATAAGTGCACTATATAAATACATTACATTCACTTCCTATTTGATGCGCTTGAGCTCAGCCACTCAAAACTCTCTCACACTTTTAAAAACGAAATGCTATTGGGATTTTTTTTAATGGGAGGAGCTACTCTATGCCCCACCCTTTATTAATTTTTTCCAGTTGAAATGGCGTCCCACGTTAAACAAAATCCACATTTTGAAGCAAAATCGTTATTGAATGTTCTGCTATAATTTTGTGACTGTGTTTATCTGGTTTTAATGAATTTGTAAACTGTTTTTCTCAGATATCTTCTGAATAACCCTGAAGTGTCTGCAGGCAGAAAAGTGCTGGATCTGGGCTGTGGTTGTGGAGCATCTGCCATTGCTGCCAGACTCAGTGGAGCTTCCTGTGTAGTGGCCAATGACATTGATCCAAGTCAGATTTATGGTTTCTGTATCTCAAATCCCACAGCTTTTGGCATTAGGATTTATGAAATTTTGCATAAAAAAAAATCTGTAACCATGAATATATTGTCAGATATATTAGAAATCTTGCTATCAAGACTTTTACATTCTTTTTTAATTACACTTAATGAAATGTATTTATTAATGTAAATATTTAATGTAAAAATAAAATGTTATATCAACCTTATAAACCATTATAATGATGTATATTATATTATATTAAATTATATTATATTATATGTATTATACCATACTGCTGAATTTTTATCATATTCATATGAGTATAACTCATCATTGTAACCACTAACCAGTAAATTACCAACATAAATTGGTCAATTATTGATGTATATTTTAAATGATTATAAATATATTTTTTTAAAATAATTATTTATATATTTTAACTGGCATTTAAATTATTAATATACTTTGAAATATTTAATTTTATTTTAAGTGATTTTAAATGGCAAAACATAACTTAATGTCAAGAAAATAAAAAACAAAGAGTTATTAAGTTATTATCTTTTCTAAATATGCATAATAAATATATTAACATGTACAGTTGCATGAATGATTTAATCATCATAATATTCAATTCACATAAACCATGTACTACTTGATACATTTTCTAGCATACAAAAACACAATATTACATTAATAAATGGTAACAAATGAACTAATGTTAATGCGTTATGTATTAATGAAGTAATAAAACAATTATTTTAGTTTTACGGATTTAGTTGTATTTGACTATGACAACCATGGCATTCATTATTTAAAATAAAATAAATATGAACTTAATAAAACATTTAAAATGTATTTTTTTAAAAATCTTTTAGTTTAACAAACAGTAGCAAGAAAATAAAAATATAATAATATTATAAACAATTATAAAAATATACAATAACAATTTTTATATATAAATATATCATTATATAATATGAATATAAAATATGAATATAATCATAAAATAAAAATAATTGAAAAAAATATTATATATATAATATATAAAATATATATATATTGCTCCAGTCATTGCTGTTATTACTATTACCATTAATAATAATTATAATAATATTAATAATAATATTAATAAATATTAGAGTGATTACTGAAGGATCATGTGACTCTGAAGACTGGAGTAGTGAAGCTGAAAATTCATCTTTAAAATCACTGGAATAAATTATTAAAATCAATTATAAACTACTTTTGAACAGTTTTTTTATAGTGCAATAACATTTCACAGTTTTACAATTTGTACTGTATTTTTTATTAAATAAATGCAGCTTTGGTGAGCAGGAGAAGCTTATTTTAAAACATTTAAAAAACACACTGATCCCAAACTTTTGACCGGTAGTATATATATATATATATATATATATATATATATATATATATATATATATATATATATATATATATATATATATATATATATATATATATATATATATATATGGGCGAGGCAGTGGCGCAGTAGGTAGTGCTGTCGCCTCACAGCAAGAAGGTCACTGGGTCGAACCTCGGCTCAGTTGGCGTTTCTGTGTGGAGTTTGCATGTTCTCCCTGCCTTTACGTGGGTTTCCTCTGGATGCTCCGGTTTCCCCCACAGTCCAAAGACATGCAGCACAGGTGAATTTGGTAGGCTAAATTGTCCGTAGTGTGTTTGTGAATGTTTCCCAGAGATGGGTTGCGGCTGGAAGGGCATCCGCTGCGTAAAAACTTGCTGGATAAGTTGGCGGTTCATTCCGCTGTTGCGACCCCGGATTAATAAAGGGACTAAGCCGACAAGAAAATGAATGAATATATATATATATATATATATATATATATATATATATATATATATATATATATATATATATATATATATACAGTTAAAGTCAGAATTATTTGCCCCCCTTTGAATTTTTGTTGCTTTTTTTAATATTTCCCATATTATATTTAACAGAGCTAGGAAATTTTCACAGCATGTCTGATAATGTTTTTTCTTCTGGAGAAAGTTTTATTTGATTTATTTCAGCTAGAATAAAAACAGTTTTTAATTTTTTAAACACCATTTTAAGGGAAAAAATAAACAGGGGTTCTAATAATTCAGGGGGGCTAATAATTCTGACTTCAACTGTATATATTATACATATGTTTGTGTGATTTAAATTAAGTATACAGTTTTTATATTTTATTCATTAATTTTAAGACACTTTATTAAAAAACTTTCTTATATATATATATATATATATATATATATATATATATATATATATATATATATATATATATATATATATATATTTTATTTATTTATTTTTTTAATTGCAGTTGCTGCCATTGCCATAAAAATGAACTGTGAGCTGAACAATTTGGCGCCCTTACCCTGTGTGACAGACAACATGATTGGCTCAGAGACTGATGGCTGGGATCTCATTCTTCTGGGAGACATGTTTTACGATGAAGCTCTGGCTGATGGACTGCACCAGTGGCTCCAGACGTGTACAAACACACACGGGACACAGGTGCTTATTGGTGACCCCGGACGAGCTCAGTTTGAAGACCACAACATCAGGAGGTCGCTGCATCGACTGGCCCACTTTCAGCTGCCCGATTCAGTCAAAGAGGAGAATTATGGACTGACAAGCAGCGCTGTGTGGAGATACAACTGCAAGCCGGATCATTAGCAGCTTATGCATTCATGTGTATGTGAACATAATCTATGTAAATAAAAGATTCTTCCAGACTTGGGCTACACTTTAAGCAGTTACCATTCGTTTTTCTTAAGCCTTGTCAGCTGCCAGGCTGGGATGATTTTGAGTGTTAATTTGACCACAACTTTCTCTGTGCAAATGGAATTCTTTTTGGTCACATCTTATTTTGACACATTCAGAAAATGCTCTGAAATTCTTCAAAAACTTAATACACTCTGGACAAATTTTATTATGCCGGTGGCTAATTTTGTCACATTGACCTCCATTACCACAACATTTTTGATTCCAAAGCAATGAGATCATATAATCATGCGTTCTTGATTGTTGCTTGTTTTCCCTGTCAGGAGGTAGAGAGGGTTAAAAATGGGTATAGTTAGAGTCTTTACGTCAGTATTGCTAACGAGATGTGCCTGAATACGTATACAAACATTATTTTTAAAATTGTTCATATATATATATATATACATACATACAGTTGAAGTCAGAATTATTAGCCCCCCTTTTTTTTCTCTTTTTTAAAATATTTCCCAAATGGTGTTTAACAGAGCAAAGAAGTTTTCACAGTATTTCTGATAATATTTTTTTCTTCAGGAAAAAGTCTTATTTGTTTTATTTTAACTGGAATAAAAGCAGTTATTAATTTTTTAAACACCATTTCAGGGACAAAATTATTAGCCCCTTTAAGCAATTTTTTTTTCGATAGTGTACAGAACAAACCATCATTATACAATAACTTGCCTAATTACCCTAACCTGCCTAGTTAACTTAATTAACCTAGTTAAACCTTTAAATGTCACTTTACGCTGTATAGAAGTGTCTCAAAAATATCTAGTCAAATATTATTTACTGTCATCATGGCAAAGATAAAATAAAACAGTTATTAGAGATGAGTTATTAAAACTATTATGTTTAGAAATGTGCTGAAAAAAATCTCTTCATTAAACAGAAATTGGGGAAAAAAATTAAACAGGGTGCCAAATAATTCAGGGGGGCTAATAATTCTGACTTCAGCTGTATAATATATATATATATATATATATATATATATATATATATATATATATATATATATATATATATATATATATATAAATATATATATATATAAAATATATATATATATATATATATATATATATATATATATATATATATATATATATATATAAAATATATATATAAATATATATATATAAAATATATATATATATATAAATATATATATATATAAAATATATATATATATATATATATATATATATATATATATATATATAAATATATATATATATATATATATATATAAATATATATATATATATATATATATATATATATATAAATATATATATATATATATATATATATATATATATATATATATATATATAAATATATATATATATATATATATATATATATATATATATATAAATATATATATATATATATATATATATATATATATATATATATATATATATATATAACACACACACACACACACACATTAAGTGAAAGCAGATCAATAAACTCACTACAGTTGACTGAATATTGCAGCTGTTGGACAACATAATGTACTTTTGAGGCTTTTTAGTTGAGTATGTAGTTGTTTAGATTGCAACTATGCAGTTTATTTATAAGGTTAGTGCCTATTTTAAATATTTATCATTTCGGAGATTCATCGCTTTGGCGGCCATCAGGCTGTCATTCTGAGCAGAGCAAAAAGGGTTAACGGTCAGCCACAACATGGAGACAGAGACCACATAATAAGTGCTTAAGGGAAAAAAAACTTCATATTACAGCTGATCACATCAAAACAGGTACATGACACTTTAAGTCGATCTCTCTCTTTTGTATATTGTAGAGCTGTATTTATACCATAGTAATTTGGTAGTTTTCTTTGCTTTGGCTTTTTTTAGGGTAAATTATTTTGATCTCCCGATTGCAGTTGAAAAACACTGGGAAATCTCTATAGACTGATGGCATTAGTCACATGTTTTGTCATCACCTTAGACATTATCTTAGAGAATCATTCAAATAGTAGCTCTAAAAAGCATTGGTGAATTAGTACCCGTTTCTGCTGTTCTGACGTCAGCGGCAGATGTGAAAGAATAGCGGAAGGAAGTAGTTCCTTATGCAAAAGGATTTTTAGACTTTCCGTGTTTGATTTTCTTTTTTATAAAAATTTTGTAGCAGTGCAATATGGCTGTATATCATCACTAAAGCACTGGGGCCAATGCACGCCTCCCACCAGTGGCACTATACAGCTATATCACACTGCTACGAGTGTGATATTTCTTATATATATATATGTTTTATTATTTATATACTATAAATAATAAAACAGGTTTAAACAAAACATTTAATAATATATAAATATCTAAACTCAGAAATAAACAAATATGAAGCATCACATGTTGAGCAAGTCTTAAAATGAAGAAAAACAATTTATAATTTTTTTTCTTTTCGCCATCACCACTCATGAATGTTGTTTGAATTTACATGCACAAGGTGACCATAGAAACATAAGTAGTTTGCCCTTGTTTAATGTCGTGATTCAAGTTTATTCACGGCGTTGCACACATGCATTGGTCGAAACGTCCTTTTATTGTTATCTGAGTTCTAATTCATTTTTGCTGTAGGAAGGAATTAGGAAAAAAGGAAATAGTAGTTGTATTTTCAATAGGAAACTGATTTCTAGTCACGGTTATAATTATTTAAACTGTAAAATATTATTGAAGGTAGACCGCTGGAAAGCCACAAGTTTTTGGTCAAAGAGCCACATGTTGCTCACAAGCCATAGGTTCCCTACCACTGCTTTATTGTCTTTAATTAAATACCTTTAACAACACTCTAAATCAGTGGTTCTCAAACTGTGGTATGTGTACCACTGGTGGTTCGCAGAGTAATCCAATATATTATATGTACATGCACATTTAAAAATGTATCAAAAATGTTTCATATATGAATATGATGACATATAGCCTATATTTATGAGGTCCAAGCAGCATTTCCAGGCTTTGATGAATAGGATGCTATAGGTTAACACTTTACATTAAAGTACAGGAGATTTGTTTTACTTTTTAAGAACAGTGGCTTATAATTTTAAAGAACTTTTAAAAGCACATTTTAATTTAAACGTTCACATTTTATTTTGTTTTGTTTTTTTACATATAAGCACAGCAGTGTTAATGTTCAAACTACTTATAAGGTTTAAAGTGGCAGATAATAATAAATATTATTAATAATAGTAATAAATCTGCCATGTTTTTGAACTGTGCAGAGCAGTAGCTGCTTAGGCCTACTACGTGACTGTATTTTATTACTGGTCATATGGTGGTACTTGGAGGGACAATTTTTTCTGAGGTGGTACTTGATGAAAAAAAAACTAGAGAACCACTGCTTTAAATAATACTTCTGAAAACTACTTATAATGAGTTGAAATAACCCAATTCTTGAGTTTTTGGAGGGACAACTTAATTGGTTTATGTTCCATCCACTTAAATTCGTAAAAAAAAATAATTGTTGGATAACATGAAGGAATTGTGTGTAAACCTGCATTTTTACATTGAAGAACAAATTCTGAGGTAGAATACTGTAATGTAATATTTTTTATATACAGTTTATATACATACTCGGCATATATGAGTACACTCAATTTAAAAAATTTATATTTTTATCCATTTCTCAGTGAATATGGGTTATATATATTAATGCATTTTAACAAAAACAGATGTATTAAACATATATATTTAATAAAATAATATTTTAGTCACCAAACATTTTTAGAAATGGAAAGATAATACAATTAAATTCAAGCAAAATATTGCAAAAAAAAAAAGATCCCAAACTACAACATTTCAACAAAATAATATATATTTTTTGATTTTTATACTTTTATATATTTATATTTTGATGATTTGTAGTAAAAAAAAAAAAAAAAATATATATATATATATATATATATATATATATATATATATATATATATATATATATAGCTCCAGATGTGGCTTCAGTTCTGACTAAACTAATGTATATGCACAAATATAATATTGTTAAGCATCCTACAAAAAATATTAATTTAAATGAGATATTTGTGGGGGGGTGTACTTATATATGCTGAGAACTGTAACCATTGTATGAAATATTAGTTAAAAACTTGAAAATGAAGTACCAATAAAACATTCTTACATTATATATAATATACTTCTTGTTATCATTTGAAAACTCTCACATACATTTACATGTTTACCAATGTACCTTGTTTTCAACATATTTAAGAACTCATGTATTTTGTTGCAACATTGTAAACATAGTTCAAAATATTGCTAAATGCTAATGAATAATTACTTAAATACATAATATATCTGTATTATTATGCAAAAACATTTTTAAACATGCGTTAAAGTTATAATGTTTAAATTTAATAAGTTATACACTTCCGTTTTATAAATACTTGATGCATGAAACATTCTTGAACAAAGAATGTCCATTTATACATATATTTATTATATATTAATGTTGAAAAAACACATTCTTACATAATTACAACATGTTAAATGCATTAAACTCACATTTACAAAACAAACACCAGTGCCTAATGCTGTAAAATGCATCGATTTAATCATTTCACCTCAAAGACTGAAGATTTAAATAGTAAAATTTGGCATTTGGATTATGTCTATATGACTAAATAAGTGCAATACATTTATGACACTAAAGTGAATGTGCTGTACTTCACCTCCGTTAATCACTGCGAAAGACATTAGTACACAGTCCAAGACACTTGTTGGATCTTGTTGGGGCCGATAAGGTTTTGTAGCGCCTCTCTTGATTTATCTAAAAAAAAAAAAAGCATGACAGAAAAAATTACATATTTAAACAGCTCTATACATATTGCATTATGATGTCAAGAAACACGTTGCTACCTGTAATCAAGGGACATCCATGGAAATTGAAAATTCGGATGTTGGCGCAGTTGGTAAGAACAGCAGTCACAGCTAGATCAGTCAAATTGCGACATCGTACCATTTGTAACTCCTATAACAATAAATAGTTCATTAAAATATAGTTAATAAATTGGTTATAGTCAATAGTAATAATAATAATAATAATAATAATAATAAATAGATAATTCAAAAATATGACCACTTTCACTTTATATCAAGTGGCCTTAAATACTATGCACTTGCATTGAATGCAATCATTTGGTACTGATAGATTGTATGGCTTGTTTCATATGCACACGCGTATCTGCATCTGAAAAGGTGTGAACCAAATGGCCTACAGCAACTCAAGAATTCTGACCCAACCAAAGTAGCTGGGTAATCTGCATGGGGGGTGGGTCATATCCTTAGTTGTAACTAGTCTCACAGACAGTACTTTGAGTTAAGTTACTTGAAGACTGGTGGGTAAACATGAATGCTGAGGAACTGGACTATTCAATAAAGTCTTCAATAAAGTTTTCTAGCTGGAAGAACTTTGGTCAGCATACTTGTTTATTGTATTAAAATTTAGTATCTTAATTACTAACTGTGCTAGAAAGTTTCTCTCTGTTGATTGTTATGTGATGTATTGTAGTGATGTTGACTAGTGTGTGCTCATGCGTGGCATTGGATGACAATGTGCAGGGTGGGACGTAAGCTTTTCAATGATGCTTGCTGACAACCAGGCTACATCATTTAAGGGCATTCATTACGTTATAGAAAGGATGAAAGGTATATTTTCTTTTTAATAAAAAGATATTTTCTTTGAAATCTAAATGTATATTTTCCTGCCAGGGTTGCTTATTAAACACTCCCTCAGCTGAACTTGCTGTGAGTGAGATGGAGAAAATGAAAGCACATCAGTACGGGGGAAAAATCAGATGCTCAAGACATACTCTTTAAAATAATGACATAATTAAACAAATTGCAAATATATGACAGAGGTTTGTGATATACGGAACCCCGGAAGGGACATAGTGGAGGAGAAAAAAATTGGCTGGGTGAAAAAAAAAAAAATGGGTGAAAGAAAAAAATGGGTTTTTGCGTTCTCTCGCAAAGTTTTGCGTTCCCTCGCAAAGATGTTTTGCGTTATCTCGCAAAACTGTTTCTCCACAAACACTTCCTGTTCACTGCACTCACGTAAACCCTCCCGTTTTTGCCGAAATTCTCCCGTATTTTACCATTCTACCCCACTTTCTTTACATTACTGTGCGTCTATCGTCGACTTTCATATGCTACCTCTGAACCAGTGAATGCATGTATAAGCGCTGACTGACAGACGCGCTCCATACAATAAACTGATCCCAGATCAGCGTCTGTACAGCGGGTGTATGTTTAAACAGACAAATACACTAATAATATGAAACATCTCCGTCCTGCATGTTTTATTTTAAACAGCTTATTTTCTCTTAAATGAGCACAAACAGTTTCTAAAGTAATGGACTGCTTTCATTATAGATCTGTGCATTCTTACAGAGACACCTCTGTTATCAAACTAAACAAAACATAAGATTCATTGCTGCTCACTTGTTTGATAACAGAAGTGTCGCTTTAAATGGTGCGTACAGACGCTGATCTGGGATCAGTTTATTGTATGGAGCGCGTCTGTCAGTCAGCGCTTATACATGCATTCACTGGTTCAGAGGTTGCAAAGTGAAAGTCGACGATCAGCGCACAGTAATGTAAAGAAAGTGGGGTAGAATGGTAAAATATGGGAGAATTTCAGCAAAAACGGGAGGGTTTACGTGAGTGAAGTGAACAGGAAGTGTTTGTGGAGAAACAGTTTTGCGAGGGAACGCAAAACATCTTTGCGAGGGAACGCAAAACTTTGCGAGAGAACGCAAAAACTTAGAAATATATATTTTCCTCCCACCCATTTTTTTCTTTCACCCATTTTTTTTTTCAACCAGCCAATTTTTTTCTCTTCCACTACGTCCCTTCCGAGGTTCCGTAGTGATACAACAATTACAGTGGAGCATTAATTAAATTCACGGAGTAAAACAAATCATCCACCCACACAGTTGAGAAGTGGATGGGAACAAACCAATAAAAAAATTCATACATTTTTCTTTCTTTATATTCATGTTATATGTTTTGAAACCAATTTTGTTTAGTATAATTTGTATCTCAATTTTAATGTATTTTTTCCTGTCCATTATCTACTTGATAAACAAGAATAACGAATAACATTAGAGGTGAAGTGCTTTAAAAGACGTCTGCTATGTGCTTCGGTGCCAAAGCACAAACTGGTTTGTTAAAGAGCCCATATTATACATGAAATAGGGTCATATCTTGGTTGTAAGAGTCTCCAACAACAGTCTAATATGCATGCAAGGTCAAAAAACACTTTCATGGTCTTATAATCTGCATTTATTTTTACCTAATTATCCCAGCGACTCCTGTATGAATCGTCCATTGATTCATTTGTTCCCAAACCCCTCCTTAGCGCGGAGCTAATCTGCGCTGATTGGACCGATGACAGTCTGTCGCGATTGGTCGACTGCCTTCAGTCAGAGAGGGAAATGGCCAATAGCTAATCAGCAATTTAAAAAGTAATCACAGTTCATACACGCTCGATAGTGTAGGCGTGGATTTTAGCTGCCACACTATGGCGAGTGGATAGTGCCACGGATAACCGAACGAAGGAGACAGTCGTGTACTCGCCATACCACACACACACAAAAACACACACACACCTCCGGATGACAACGCTCCCGCTTCCGCCCGCACCCGCCAGGTTTTAGCCTGAGAACCCGCTCCGTTTTCTGCCCGCCGCGCCCGGTCCCGCTAGAGCGGAGAACACAACCAAAAATCACCCAGTATACAGTCCAGACAGCCAAGCTGTCTGTATAAACACATACACACAGCACAAAGCTCGTTCGTTCGCTCTCTCTCTCTCTCTCTCTCTCTCTCTCTCTCGCTCTCGCTCACTCTCATACGCTCTCTCATACCAAGCAGACTCTCTCTTTCTAATTCACATAGCAATATCCGTGATATTGCTAGACAGCCCGCTCCCGTCCCAAATTAAACCCGTTACCGACCGCTCCCGCGATTTTTCCGAAATTTATTCCCGCGGCTGTCCCCGCGCCAGATTTCTGCGGCGCGGGAATAAACTTCCGAATAAATCGCGGGAGCAGAACTCTAGCACGGAGCTCCATAAACAAACAGCACGCGTCACGTTTTTAACGTGGCTTTGCACGCGATAAGATAATATATCCAGTTAACCTGATACAGTACACGCGGTTACAAGTAACAAATCACAACTAAATACATTTGCAAGCTAGAGTCAACGAGGCAACAACTTTAACCGCACGTACTTACACTTGAGAAATGGAAGAAACCCATCCTGACGTCCATCAGTTACTCTTTACTGATCCTTCCTTTAACAAACTCAGATGAAGTATTCTTTGTAGCATGTAGCTTCCAGAAGTTTCCAACTGCTTGGTTATAATGCTGAGGTTTCATCTTTGGGTAGAGACTCAATATATCCATCTGCAGTGTGACTTCAATCAACCGGCATGTTTGTGTGTGTGTGTGTGTGTTTGTGGGTGTGTGTGTGTCTGGGTGTCTGCGTCAGAGGGCGGGGCCTCAGGTTTGAAATCTCCCGGGTTTGCGCGTGCACGTGAATAACTTGGTTTCGTTCGTACGTCATGGCGAAACACCTAATGAATCGTGATCAAGGCGACTCGTTTGAAGCACTATGAGTCGACTCTTTTATAGATGAATCAACAGTTTTAAACACTGTATTCTTACAGATTTAAGCCTTAGCTGGATACTTTACTTCACTTAGAGCTGTGTTACACACTACATGGAGGGGAATTTTCAAAAACCCATAATATGGGCTCTTTAAATAAAATAATAATCTAGCCTAAATAAAATGAAAGTGAAATATTTTTTACTGTTAATGACAAAAACCATTTCGCCAGTCAGTTCCAATTTAATTAGTTTAATAAAGTAGTTATAAAACTCTGGACAGGCTTTTACAATATATTTGCAGACTTGAACGTGTTTCCAAAAACCTTAATTCACGGCAGCACCATTGGATATAACTGAGACATGATGTGCTCCAGTCAACTCATTGTAAAGAATGAAGAAAAATGAAACATTCTCGCTTATTTGCGATGGTGTTGTGAAGCGTCGCACACATAGTTGTCGTGAACTATGCCACATTACACAAGAAGAAATGATTTAAACAGCGCCCATTTCTCGTTTATGAATCCCCATGACACTCTACGTCAAAGACATTAAGCAGAAATTGTGGTGGTTTTTTGGTTTTTCTCTTAGTGAGTCACACTCAGTCTGGAGGTTATGAATATGAGAAGAGTATACTTTATTGTCGACAACAAAGGAGAATTTTCAGGAGACCCTCAGTAGCATCTCTGTCTGAAAAATCCTGTCTCACTGATGTTCTGGCCTGCTTAAATACTCTTTTACAACAGTTTTTTCCTTTGTTCTTCATATGTCACACAAGATCCCTCCTATTTTAACCCCTGACCCCTAATTCCACCTCTGAGATCTGTTTCCTGAGACACCTCAGGCTTTTTACCACTCTCTTTTCATCCATTTTTTGTTACCCTTAGTTGTTTCCTCATGCCATTCCCCCTTTCTAACTCTACATAACACCTTAATTGTTTTAATGGTATGCACGTCTACAAGCAGATTATACAAATACAATTTGAATATATAGATTAACTTCCCACTTTAAAGAGTATAAAATCCACTTCAAAATCATGACAAATTCATGTACTCTAACCAGGGCTTAAGATCTCCTACTGTACCTTTAATGGAAACAAAACTGTATGAAATACCTTCAGGCTACATGAACAAACTCCAGTTGCAAGTCCAATGACTCCCTGATCAGTTACCTTGAAATAGAGTTGATAAAAAGTAGTAAGTATTTGGAAAAATATAATAATAATGAATAATGAATAAAAAACACTTCCAGTACAAATGTGTACAACCATAATATTCTCCTCTTAAAGGGCTAGTTCACCCAAAAATGTCAATGCTTTTAAAAAGGGTGGTTCTCCCAAAAATGAAAATTATTTTATTAAAAGGTTCACACCCCAAGAAAAGGAAATAATTTTATTTTTTAATGCATAGTGCACCCAAAAAAGTAAATGTACTCAGCGTTTACTCACCATCAAGGGGTTCCAAATTCTTGTAAATTATGTAAACTAGTAGTGTTTTGTATCTACCTTTATTACACAAAAGTTATTTTGAAAAATGTTTGATACTGATAGACATTAACATTCATAGCAGGAAAAAAATAGTAAGGATAATGTTTACAAGATGGTCAGTAAATGATGACAGAATTTTCATTTTGGGTGAACTGTCCCTTTAATTACTCATTATAATGTCAATCCAATCATGTCTTTAGGTGCGGTAAACATTGAATAAACTGACTTCATATTGACTTCAGATTAGTGAGTTATTAGAAAATAATGCCCACATCATATGAGCTTAGGTCTCCCTATAATTCAGAGGTCCGTCATGTAGTAGTCCTTACTTAAATTACTGTAGCTTTCTGGTTTAGCTTTTAATCTGAATTTGTTATGTAAATTAGTAGTGCTTTGTATTTACTTATTTATCATATATACTATATTTTATTCAAGAAATTTTGTATTTAACAAAATTTTATGTCATTTAACTCATTCTTTGGTGCATTTTTTTTTTTTATCTGTATCAGCTATGGCAGTGTTTCTCAACCACGTTTTTGGAGGACCACCAACACTGCATGTTTTGTAAGTCTCCTTTGTCTGTTACACCCATTACAGGTCCTCTGCTAATGAGCTGATGATCTAAATCAGGTGTGTTTGGTTAAGTAGACGCGGAAAATGTGCAGAGCTGGTGGTCCTCCAGGAACGCGGTTGAGAAACACTGAGCTATGGCACCATTTAGCCAAATTTTAGTACAATATATAAAGTGACAATTTGTCAAACAAACAGAAAAACAGATTCATCCAACCAACACTGGAATGTTTTTGTATCGCATCTTAAATATATATACTTTCAAAATCTGAAAGCCTGATAAATTACCTCCGTTCCGGAGAAGTAAATGCTGTGCAGCATCTTGCAGTTTCCCCCAAGCTCCAGCAGGGCTTTATCACTGAGAGCAGAGCAGCCACGCAGAGAAATGACTTCTAAACATTTACAGTGTCGAGCCAAAGCCTGAATCCCTGAATCTGTCACTGCCGTGCAGCCCGTGAGATCAACCACCTGAAGATAAGGGCAGCGGGGTGCCAACACTTCTAGACCTGGTGGAAACAGAATTACAGGAAACGTTCTGAATAATTTAAACTGAGCTAAAACAATTGATTCAATTTAAAGGAACACTCCACTTTTTTGGAAATAGGCTCATTTTACAACCTCTCTACCATTTTTAATCCATTCAATCAATCTTCAGGACTGGCAGGAGCACTTTTAACTTAGCATAGCATACTTCATTAAAATGGGTTTAGACCATTAGCATCTTATGCAATGATGTTGCTTTGTTACCTAGCTGGGGTCTATTTTCAAGGTATGGCAGCAAAGTTCCTTGATCATTAAATCATAATGAGAGTACAGTTCTCAGCCGTATCAACCTAGAAAACAGTAACTTTTCATTTTCTATAGTTCTTAGTACCCAATGTAACTACAGAAGAGTCAAGCTTTAAATAGAAAAACTAGATAGTAATGTTTGAACACAAACTTTATGGTGGCTTGAGGAAGCCTGTTGGAAGCAGTTTAATTAGTTTGAAAAGGTATCAAGTCGGCTAAAAGAATGTTTAACATCCCTGCAGAAAACAATGCAACCAATGTAGAAAGTGAAGCAAGCCAGTAAAAAGCTTTAAAGTTGATCCCTGTGTCTGAGGTTTGAAATAGCATGATAATTCCATGACTTAGCATGATTCTAGCATGAATAAACATGTTTCTAACACAAATTAGCATGTTGTTAACATGATTCTATTATAACTAAGCACGCTGTTAGCATGATTCTAGAATGAATAAATAGGTTGTTCGCATGATTCCAACATGAATTAGCATGTTTCTAGCATGAATTAAAATGTTTTAGCATGTTTCTAGCATGATTCTATTATGGATTAGCATGTTGTTAGCATGATTCTGGCATGAACTAGCATGTTGTTAGCATGATTCTATCATAAATTAGCAAGTTGCTAGCATGATTCTAGCATGAACTAGCATGTTACTAGAATGGATTAGCATGTTGTTAGCATGATTCTAGCATGGATTAGCATGTTGTTAGCATGATTCTAGCATGAATTAGCATTTTGTTAGCATGATTATAGCATGGATTAGCATGATTCCAACACGGATTAGCATGATTCTAACACGAATTAGCATGATTCTAGCATGAATTAGCATGTTGTTAGTATCATTCTAGCATGAGTTGGCATGTTACTGGCATGTTTCTTGCATGAATTAGCATGTTGTTAACACGATTCTAGCATGGATTAGGAGGATTTTAGCGTGTTCCTAGCATGATTCTAACATGAATCAGCTTGTTTCTAACAGGAATTAGCATGTTGTAAGCATGTGCTAGCATGACTATCATGTCACTAGCTTGTTGCTAGCATGTTTCTAGCCAGATTAGCACATCAATAGGATGTTAAAACTTTTAGAATGTGTCAGAATAGTTAGTCACAGTCTGTGGGACTCTTGCTAGGGCGCTGAAATTGGTTGCTAGGGAGTGGCTAGTAAGTTTAAAATTCATCAGTGATTGCCTGCTGGCTAGACTGAGCTGAATGAGGCAAGACTCTAGTCTGTATGACAGTCTGATGCAGAGTTATGAGCTCACAAAGGTTGACTCGATGTTAAGTGAATGACAGTCTTTTACAATTGAAGTCTATGGTACAGTTGCTAGGGTGCTGAAATTGGTTGCTAGGGAGTGGTTAGGAATTTTAAAGGTATTCAATGGTTGGCTGCTGGCTAGTCTGAGTTAGATGAGGCCATTCTTAAGTTTGCAGGACAGTCTGATGGAGAATTATGAGCTCACAAAGTTTGACCCAATGTTAAGCTAATGGGACTTTTGGGAATTTTCTGGGTTGTTTTTTGGAAAACTGAAAGTCGAATCAGTTAGAAAAGATATAGCAACCCGAGTCAGACCAGTTTGAAGGTCTGACAAAAGTTTGAAGTGTGTAGCTTGAAAGGCTCAGAAGGCGGAAGAAGAAGAGGTTTATGCAGAATATCAGAACGGTGGCTTTCTCAACCACAATAATTATCAAAACTCTTTTTTTGAAACCTTTGAGCATGATGCTAATGGTCTAATCTGATTCAAGGATCTATGCTAAGCTAAAAGTGCTCCCACCAGACCCAGAGATCGACTGAATGGATTTAATAATTGTAACTGTGCTATTTTTAGCTTTAACAGAAACTCTTTAAAAGCAGATTGTTTTTTATCATAAATACCAATTTTGAAATGTCTAATTTATTGATTACTGATTCATTGGTTTGTTCCAGTGTTCAACACAAAGAAACATGCATAAAATGTCTTATTTATTACTATTAATTTACCGTTATAGTTATTTATTGTTATTTATTGTAGCTTTAATTCATTTGTTTTAGTCATTTGATCGAAATACAAAATAAAAAGCACTCAAGTATTGTAAAGATTTTAATCTAGTATTTATGTTCTATTTTATAAGACATCAGTTTAAAAAAAAAACACACTCACCGGCCACTTTATTAGGTACACCTATCTAACTGCTCGTTTTCGCAAATGTCTAATCAGCAACTCAATGGATTTAGGCATGTAGACGTGGTCAAGACGATCTGCTGCAGTTTAAACAAAGCATCAGAATGAGGAAGAAAGGTGATTTAAGTGACTTTGAAACTGCTGATCTACTGGGATTTTCACGCACAACCATCTCCAGGGTTTACAGAGAAAGGTCCAAAATAGAGAGAATATCTAGTGAGTGGCAGTTCTGTGGGTGCAAATGCCTTGTTGATGCCAGAGGTCAAGGGTCAGAATTTGGCATCAATAACATGAAAGCATGGATCCATCTTGTATCAACGGTTCAGGCTGGTGATGGTGGTGTAATGGTGTGGGGAATATTTTTTGGCACACTCTGGGCCCATTAGTACCAATTGAGCATCATGTCAACGAAACGGCCAATCTGAGTTGTGTTGCTGACCATGTCCATCCCTTTATGACCACAGTTTACCCATCTTCTAATGGCTACTTCCAGCAGGATAACGCACCATATCATAAAGCATGAATCATCTCAGACTGGTTTCTTGAACATGACAATGAGTTCACTGTACTCAAATGGCCTCCACAGTCACCAGTTCACAATCCAACAGAGCATCTTTGGGATGTAGTGGAAAGGGGGATTTGCATCATGGATGTGCAGCTGACAAATCCACAGCAACTGCTTGAGGCTATCATGTATAACCAAAACTAAAACTAGCAATAGTAAAGTGGCCGGTGAATGTATATTTTATTTTGTGAACAAAAATATTAGCTGTTACCAATTACATTAGAAATAAAAACATATATTGAGGGAGTAAAAAACCTTCAGATGTGATTTCTGCACATCCTCTGAGCAGAATCGTCCTCAAATGTAAACTGTTGATTTGTTTGAGGGCAGAATCTGAAATTTTGCAGTTTTGCAGATCCAGTGTGTGAGTTCCACTGTGTACGAGCTGAAACACAAACCATACACCCGTGAGAACACAAATGATGTGGACTGTATAATGTATTATTAATATAAATATTTCTCACCTGGCTGATGTTGGAGTCGGTGACTGTGCCGTAAGACGTCATAATGCGCAATAATCGGTCTTTAACAGAAGCAGGCAACATTCTGATGTCTTCATATTTCTCAGCACGCTGAGCAACGCTAAAAGCACACCTGTACATTGATTTGGATATAAAGAATTAACAGCATTAACGTTAGTTTAATCTATAGCCTAACGTTATGTTTATTTTGTTACTTACAAGCTCATTAGGGAATCTATGGTAGCCATGGTTTGGTCCCTTCCAACGCTAGTTAAGTTATACACCTATATATGATTCACAAGCAATGTCCTTGCATTTTTATTTTATTAATTCGAGGAGGACAGCATCAGCTTTCCACTTTCCATGTTCTCCGCCACATTGTTTTGGTTTTCTGGTAGGCGGGGCGCGAATTACGTCATTCACACGCGACAAACATAGCTGTAAAAGATAAACAAATGCACAAAGGTTTTTTCATAAACAATTAACGCATATTAAATGTAAATAAATGCTGAATTGTTTCAAATATCATTTGTGAATATAAATGGTCAAAATATGATTGAAATCAAGTTATTCACTATACCAGATATGTATGCAAAATTAAAGATAGACTTTCTGTGACCTCTCAACTCAGTAACGTTATATGAAGATTAATAAATCAGGTATTAGGGTAGGGTATTATATGTTGAATTAATAAATCATTTCGCTGAAAAATGAACTAGACTATACAGTGTATAACTATTTAAGACTCAATTAACAGTATTTCTGTAAATCTTTGTAATATCATCATGCTAATCTTGCATTAAAGACACGTGACAAGATTTTATGCTACATAGATTGATCCATCATCACTAACATTTTAGTAGATGTCCATTGTAAATCATGGTAAAAACGTGTGATGTTATTAGTATTCACTCAGAAAATAAATAATACACATGCTAACATGCTGTGCTTGAAACCCCCTTTTCCTTTTCTTAAGACTTAGCCTACACATCAACCCTAAAAATACATACAAATGAGTTTTCTTGTTCACAGCATTGTCAGTGAATATAGCCATTTCTTCAATGTTTCATTTTACATGAATCATGTTTTGGCAGGCTTTAAAAAAACAGGAGCAAAACAGTAAAACTACAGGTATTACAAAGTGTTTTATTATTAAAAAGAAAAACAACATACTTTTACAAAACTACAAAAATACTCACATTTTTACACACCAACAGAATCACAAACATCATAACATACAAAATAAAAGGCCCTTCATGACAGCAAGTTTTCAGAATTGGCAGTCTCACAAATACTGGAGAACTTTGCTATTAGCAACCGCTGAACTGGATGACCATCGTGCAAATAATGCATATAAAAATGTATCACAATCTTCATGTTCATGTAAACAGTTAAAAATGTGTCAACATTTCATTTGAGGTATCTTGTTTTTACAGGAAGTAAAAAAACATGACAAAAGTCCATTTGTTTCAATTTTAATCGGGGGGAAAAGGGTCTTTCTTTGCAATTCAAGTCTGCTTGAAGGTGATTTCCCTTTTTTCCTGATATTTCTTCTTGAATTCTTGAAAGAGGCTACACGGACCAATGACATCTGTGGCCTGGTTGGACTGTGTGCGCTTTTTCTTCAAGGGGCTGAAACTCCACACACCTGTAGACATACAAGCAGATTTAGGGTAACATTACAATAATTAAATATTTATTAATATTCCTAAAGAGAAGTTAAACTCCCTCCTACAATGTTAAAGTGTTAGTTTACAAAAAATATTTTCTGTCTTTAAATATTCTCCCTTATGTCGTTCCAAACCGAACACAAATTGTTATTTTAGATTAAATCTGAGAGCACTCGTCCTACACAGACAACAATGGTCCATGGCCATCGCTGTCTGCACCCCAGTCTATTGTACAGTTACCAACAACCATACTACTAAATACACCCCCCTCTCCCACTGTTCATCAACTCTGTTGCTTGGAACCCAGAATTTTGGAGACAAATGTTGGCAGGCGTGGTCAAAAGCGGTGTTTCTCAACCATGTTCCTGTAGGACCACCAGCTCTGCACATTTGCCATGTCTCCCTAACCAAACACACCTGATTCAGATCATCTGTTCGTTAGCAGAGACTGAATGACCTGTAATGGGTCTGACAAATGAGACATCCAAAACATGCAGTGTTGGTGGTCCTTCAGGAACATGGTTGAGAAACACAGCTCTAGACCAGGAGGGTCTCAATCCTGGAGGGTCGGTCTACTGCAAAGTTTAGTTCCAACTGCAATCAGACAACTGGGCTAGCTACAAGCTCTTGCCAGGCTTTCTAGAAACATCCGTGCAAGTGTGTTGAGGCAAGTTGGAGGTAAAATCTGCAGGATTCCAGCCCTTCAGGACTGAGTTTGGGCACCCCTGCTCGAGATTATACCTGCCAACATTTGTCTCTGAAGTTCTAGGAGACCGGGGATCTGAGATCAGAGGAACAAAGTTGACAAACGGGGGAAGAGGGGGGTGTATTCAGTAGCATGGTTGTTAGTAATTGTACAATAGACCAGGTTGCAGATGGCGGCAGCGATCATATACTACATGAAAGTTGAATACTACAGTACAGTACTTCAGTAGTACATGATGTCACACACTTTAAAACACAAATTACTGTTATGTTGCCAAGTAGGCTATTAGACTACATTTCTGTTAGAATATAACATTAGCCGCGATTCAGCAAGTTCAACCATGAATCTTGTTAGAAAACGAAACCTTGCATCTGAGAATATTTTGGATTCGTGCCGACTGAGAAAGGTAAACCAATTATTATATCATAAGCTTTTGTAGGTTTTTTTGAGTGTTAAAGTGTGGTTTAATATTCACTGCTGAGAGTCCAAACACTGAAGAGAAAATCCATCGATGCGCAGCTCCACGGGTCCCGAACCATGCAACCTAGTGGCGATTGATGGCGGCGACGGAAAAATAAGCCACATAGGCTATAATCAACTTCTAAACGCAAGCACCCAGCTATTCGGTCAGATATCACAGAGGCTTTTCCAGAAATGGCCAGTTACAAAAGAGAAAGTGATAAATGGAAGACATTGATAAGAAATGGAGCAACATATTTGGTAGTTAAGAATGCGCCGCTCCGCAGTGTAGAAGTGTTGTGCTTTCCGAGAAATGCGGGAGGCGGAACAGAAGCAAGAAACAGGATCTGCGCATTTGCGCTACAAGCACACCGTCTGAATGTGTATTGCTGGAAACATTATAATCCCAATTAGGTCTTCACTTAAACCGTACAAAGTCCCCATGTTAGTTTTTCTGGCAAAGAATTTAAAATATAAACAGAAAACATAAGGTGGAGAGAACCTACGCTGTTTTTTTTAAACATTTGACTTATATTGTCACTAGCAGGCTAATATTTTTGTACTTCTTATAATTATTACTATTTATACTATTACTGATTAGTAAAGAGCCATATAGGCTATTTGTTAAGTTCTTAAAAATGTAACATTTAATCATTATTATACGATTTCAATCAGTTCAAGTTATTTAATATTTAACTACAATATTTATCAGTATTGTGTTGTTTTATTAAAGAAAGTTCAAAAATAAACCTGCACGTTTATACGGATGTTTTATTAATTAATATTTAATTAAGTTATAAGTTATTCCTTAATTTTTACATAAAGGGTAATTTAACTAAGGTAGGCTATACTTTATTTCTTGGTGGTACGGGAGGAACATATTTTGCCAGTGAATAATATTCTCTCCACTCCACAAAAAAAAATTGATAAATAACTTGATAAATAAATCACATGCAATAAGCCTAGGCTATATTGTGCCGACAAGAACAAGCCCTAAAACAAAGTCTAGAGAGAGAAGAGTTATTAATATGCAATTAATATTAGTTAATAATAATAATCATAAACATGAACTGCTTTGTATGATAAACGCCTTCACAATGTCGTGTCTACGATCTTTTCTGAAAAACAGATAATCCATGCAGTCTCCCCGGCCAGGTTTTCATCTGTTTTTTTTTTTCTTTCTTCTCGCTACAAACAATAAAGTATCAGCACCAGACCAGTGGTTTAAATTATATTTTACTTATTTCTTTTTGTTTTATTTAAAAAAGCATTAATGTTTAAAGTTTTGTATTGCATATTTTTAAACATTATTTAGCCTACATGCAGCGAGGTTGATGCGGCAAATCCCCTTTACTCATGCACTATACCCATTGCATTTATGACACTGTAAACTTGACTTGGCAGGCTGATCATCAGGAATTAAGTGTCCCAACTTATCACTGCTGCTGCATAATGGGATGTTTCTTATTACAACTGTTAGCAATGTCAAAATGAAAGCAAACATTAAAAAGGGTTTTGCGTTTTATCAATTGTTTAGTTTTATTAAGAATGAAAATAATAAATTATAATATTAATTATAGTGCAGACTACTGTGCAGTGTCCGACAAAACATTTTTATTAGGTTACTCTAAAAGGGGTTTTATCACGACATACATTGCAAATGGCTAACTTTATGTCTTTATTGGACACTTAAAAAAAGACTGGGGAACTCGTGTTGCAACTGGTAAGCTCCGCTCTGCTGTTGTTTACCTGTGAAAAAGCAGTGCAAATAATTTACGTCAAATTATCGGCTTCTTTGATCGGCACTTTTGGGGTTAGCCGATCAAGCTATTTTTAGCCAATATCGGCCGATCAATCGGAGCATCACTACTTCTGCAAATTATATTCAGTAAATTTTCTCGGCCCCCCAACAAGACTATTATATAAAACAGGATATTATTAAGCAATGAGAATATAAGTTCATAAAACAAACACGGTGATTTTATTCAACAGTTTCTTCTCCTTGTCAATTTAGGCCACGTGTTCATGAACCACTGATGGCATAGGGTCTGTTTTGAAGATATTTGAACAAGTTGGGACTAGGGATGGGCAGTATGACCAAAATGTTAATGTCACGTTATGAGAAAGTTTATTTCACGGTAACGATTTCTTTAACGATAAAGGTTTTTATAAAGGTATTTACGAAAAAGGACATGATCTTATTTGAATAATTAGCATTATTTTTAACCCAATAAATATAGTAAACAAAATTTGACTTTCTATGATCAAAAAAATCCACTGTACAACACACTTTTTATGTGGAGAGATATTATTATTATTATTATTATTATTATTATTATTATTATTATCATCATCATTTCTCCAGTAACGTCTCGCATATATGAGACATCCCAATAACAGGAAAATAAAACTTAAATTTGAAAATATGAATATGTAAACACTAAGGAAATATGGAACAATTACATTTCTTGTATAAACCTACACTGGCCTTACGGTGCAGTTACAATCATGTCATTGATTAAGTTAAGTTCGATATCTTAGTGCATCAACAATGCTTTCATGCACAATTTTAGATTGACCGGCAGCTAGCTCTATGCAACTCTCACATGGTCACCCACTGAAGCTAAGCAGGATTGCGCTAGGTCAGTACCTGGATGGCAGACCACATAGAAAAGCTAGGTGTTGGAAAATAGGAATCTTTTTTCAATATTATTTTTGTCTCTTTTTCTTTTAATCAAAAAATTATTTGTATTGGTCATGTAAGGGTCATATATTAACTGAACTTCTACTGTTGTGTGTGAGTGCTGTGCATACTAATTAGCATTTTTGCAGAAGTAGATAGATGTGGGTCCAAAATTAAATTCAGCTCTGCAGAAACTTCCTGTCTGAAGAGAGGTGTTAAAACTGAACACAGAGCACAGAAAGTTGTATGCTTTTTTTTGTTGTGCAGAGAATTTGTAGAAAAAGTGGAAGTATGTCTAAGGTGCGGCCAATGGAGGACTGAACAATGACTGACAAATGACGAATTTCATTAAACTCCACCTGTTAATATCAGTTGTGTATATATGCTGGAGTCAGGAAATGTATGTTAGTTGCGAACCTCTTGAATGTAATTCTTGTATTGCATTGGGGTAACGCAACCCAGAGCTCTGTCATCAAATTATTCATTTGTATGTAATAAATTACTAATATTTTTGACATTGAAGAAAACACTCTACAGACCTTTTTTTATTAACCACGCATGGAATTGGCTTGATATTCCAACATAGGTTTTGCTGAAAAACTGCGGTTGGGTCCTAACACCCTAGTATATGGATGGGGACTTTATACTGCTCAGTAAGTGCAGTCTTTCGAATGAGATGTTAAACCGAGAAAAACAGCTGATCAGAGCTGTGTCTGGGCCAGTTAGATCCTTTCAAGGTACACCCAGCACTGTAACAACACACCAGAAGTTGTGCCTAAATGACGGATGCTTACAGCGGTACTTTGAACTGAGCCGGTCCCAGTTTGACGACCTGTTGCCCCATGTCAGGAGGTCGATTTTCCCTCAGGACAAAGGCATTTGGTTAACTAACCCTTTAAGGCTGGGACACACCAAGCCAATGGTCAGCCATTGAGAATCTGTCAAGCTAGTTTGTATTCTGTGTTTCATACATCGCCTGTCATGGTGCTAATATCAGAGGGAGTGTGCTTCGTCTGAAATCGCTAAATATAGTATGCTAAAAACAGTATGCGAGCAGAGTAATGGCCCGTTTCCACTGAGTGGTACGATACGGTTCGGTTTGGTACACTTTTATGTCCGTTTCCACTATCAAAAGACGCACCAGAACCAAACCGTACCACTTTCTCGGGACCCTTTCAAAAGGGTCCCAAACTGCAGAAAGGGTCCCAAAAGGTGGAGCTACACGCGCAGCTGAACGCTATTGGTTTACAGAGATACGTTATTCGTAGACTCAACAAGCCAGAATGTAAACAAAGGACCCGCCATGTTTGAAATACACAGCGAGAGATTACAGCAGAATTATATATGCATATGCAGCCATGGTCGATCCTGCAAAAAAACCCTGTCGTCGTCATGATAAACAGCCACAAAGCCATGGAGAAGAGCGGATTTATCCTGTGCCGCGTAGTTTTTTACGAGCCAGTCTGAATCCCCAGTGGTTTCGCTTTCTTCTTTGCTCTCGCCGCGCATCTCTATCTAAAATAACAAACTTCTTGAGCTGATGATATTAACATGCACTTGATTATTGACAAGCTTTTGGAAACCCGATCCTGTGAGAAGCTGACAAACGAGAGTGACACATTCAGGAAAAAAAAAGGACAAACGCGATAGTGGAGCGCGGAAAAAAAAAGGCGAAGCCAAGGAGCACGTTATTTCTTCAGCAAACGTGAACAAACTGCCTTGTTTTAATCTTTATTATCACCTTTTGGACTAATATGAACTGGGAATGATGGAATGTCTCTCTAACAGAGGCTTCATGTGCTGCTGAAGATTAGACACAGATGAGAGGTTTTCACTGACTGTAGGTTATACTTTGTGTTGTTTTGAACCTAATTAATAACGAAATGTCTGCTTTGAGTAGTTCTTCTGTAGTTGGTAACATATCGGAGACTGTAAGGGTCTGTATGTGTTAATATATGTTCATTTATTTATTATTTATTATTTAATATAATTACAGACGTTACAGTAGGCTATTTCGCACCGTCATTGATCTGCAGTTATAAACAACTCCTGTTAATAGAATAGTTAGTATTAAAGATTTATACAGAAGTGTTTATGTGTGTAAAGTGTCTGTTTTGTGAGAAGTGCTTTTCATATGATATGTGAACGACCTGTGCAGCTTTATTGTAGACATTTGAGCGAAAATGACCTCGACTGAAACTTTGTCATACACCACGCCCACCAAAAGGGTACCCTTGCTAGTGGAAACGCAAGCCTGATAAAGGTGACCCCTACCGACCCGAACCATACCGTACTGTACCAGTCAGTGGAAACGAGCCATAATATGTCCAAATTCATAAGCTGGGTCTCATTTTAGAGGCTGCATCCTCTGAAGGATGCAGACTTCAAAGTTAAGTCCTTCCAAGTCCACACAAGCTGAACCGACCATTTTGAAATGAGACATTCTAGCCTACAGAAGAAAGATCTCGTCACCTAGCAATCGTAACAGCTGTCGTTAAGAAGCGGTTATAAAATATGTAATGACCAAGAGATTTTAAAACTTATTTTAAGCAATCTGAAAGCAAAGCAAGGTTTACAAAACAAAAAATTATAGTTGCTTTGATCCATACATTTACACATAAAAATGCAAACGGTCTATAAAATCACTCTTCAGTAAGAAATTTCATACACTTTGTTTTTAAACAGGTTTAGATATCCAAGTAAAATTAAAACTAATTTATACATTTAATCTGGGGTTTGCATTTTAAAATGTCCTCCCATTATCAGTGCTCAATGAATCTTAGGATGTTCGAGGTCACGAAGGATCCAGCGATTGTATCCTTAATTACCTGGGAAACGAAGCATGCATTTGAAAGAGCCATCAAATTATTTTGAAATGAGATAGCCTTTGTTGCGCTGCAATGACAAAGCATCCTTCAAATGCATCCCTCGGAGGATGCAGCCTCTGAAATAAGACAGCTACTGAATTCAAAAAACAGTATGCAACAAGTACCCAGATGACCAACTACTTCCGGCAACGAGCTATTCGCGCGTAAATAGCCGCGTGAACATTTTAGTTTACTTGCTTCATTCGCGCGTCAAACCCCGCTTCATTCACGTGTCAAATTCACTTCAGAACAGACGCACTCGCGTGATGGGCAGGGCTTCTGTCTGCCCGGTGACTCTAGCTTTATAGCTAAATGGCTAACATGAATTTTATTGAGAAATTTACAGTGTTTATGTGATTTATGAAGACTGAAAAACAGCGTCGGTACGTTTAGGACCGTGTCTGAGTCCACTAGATTTTTTCAGAGGTGCATGAAGCTCTGTGAGCACATAAACCCCTCCAGAAACTTAACGTGGATGACGGAGGCTTTCAGCGGTGCTTCTGACTGAGCGAGCCCAGTTTGATTAACTTTTTGTCAGTGTCGGCTGGAGGATTTCCCCCGGGACTCCAACAACAGGTGTATGTCACAATCACGCCCCCACAAGAGCAAGCTACTGATTGGTTAACGCGGCGCGAATGTCCGCTAAAGTTCAGACTTTTGAACTCAAGCAATTCGCGCGAAACGCGCGTCAAACATGCAAAACGCTCAATTCGCACCGCACCATTCGCGCAATTCGCTATCGTCCTTTCGTATCGCGCCGCAGGATGTCTATTCGCACGTTTGCATTGACATTGAAAATGGCTTATGTAGTATATCAAGAGTTCCATTCATACTACATAGA
Source organism: Danio rerio (assembly GCF_052040795.2). Taxonomy (NCBI): domain Eukaryota; kingdom Metazoa; phylum Chordata; class Actinopteri; order Cypriniformes; family Danionidae; genus Danio; species Danio rerio. The sequence goes on along the minus strand of NC_141045.1, from coordinate 31,260,952 downwards.
ACATATTTTTCTAACGGTCGAGTAGTAAATTCAAATTCAAATACAGCACCTACTGAGTAGTAGGCGATTTCAGATGCAGCCTCTATGTAAAATCGGCATCAGCCTTCTATGAGAGATCACGGTCTCACTGAAAGAACCAAGTCAGTCAAATGATGCAAATCAAAAGAAAGTGCAAACAATGTTGCTTTTTAGCATTTCTAAAATCTTTGCACAAGTGAATCCCTCTGTAGTGATAGACGTACTGTGGAAATAATACCCACTCCACTACAGTTTGTATGTGTCCAGCACTAGTTCTGATTTCGCTTTTTGAAATGACAATGCAGACCACTGCAGGCATGGAAAGATACATTGCTCATGCTCGTTTCAGTTGGCCGTTAGTGATTTAATACATTCACACGCATCTTTTTGGTCCAGACAGGACCAGTTGAAGCCAACATGAGGTGACCGAGTCAGTTTTGGTTGCCACTAATTCTTTGATGTCAGCTTTGTGTCCCAGGCTTTACATGAAATAGCAGACATGGGAATTAATTCCTGCGATGTGTTGTTTTTTTAACTTCATCATCCACTACATAAAGGTTACAGTTCAAGTAAACACCACAAATCTTGTGAACAATACCTTGTGCTGTTGAACCTCCACTTTTCATCCTTTTAGCTTTATCATCGTCGGGGACTGATGTCGCTAAACATGAGGGAACAAGAATTGAAAACAGTACATTAGATACCCTTATGCACAGAATGTGTAGATAGAGGCTTAAATTCTAAGCAGTTACCATTTTGTGTACTTAATGACATTTCGAGTTCAGCTCCATCTTGAAAGTTAAAAGACTCCGGCAATACTTTAAATTCCAGTGCAGTTCCCTCCAATGGCATCAAAGCAGGATTCCCCAACTCATATTTACTTTTCAGTACATTTGCTAGTGGATGCGGTAGATTGGATACCCCGTTCTTTCCTCTGATGACAAATTTATTCATTGACATTTGTTGCGTTGTACACTTATTTTGTCTCTTTCGCTTCTTATATTGAAATTTTCCATTGGCATTTGGATTTAATATTTTTCTGATTGATGTTGGTGAAATTGCATTTTTGGAGAGTTCAGAAACAGGATTTGATGGCAAGTTTTCACACCTTGACACGTTTTTGAAGGGCACATTTTCATCCACACCAGCTTCTGATTCCACCGATTTGCATCTAGGGGACTTTCTTTGCACTTTAATGTTCTCATTAGATGTCATAGTGATTTGAAGAGTTTCTGGAGGGTCTTCACAACTTTCTATCCCTTTATATCTTTTAGTTGGCATAACTTCTTTTTTTGTTCCAGAGGATGACCCATATAGTGCGAGAAATACGCTACTGGTCTTCATCTTAAAATCAGCAACTTGGGCATCTTGCTCAATCTCATTATGATTCAGGGTTGCGTTTGCTGCACATTTTAAAGGCGATCCATCTCTTGTCTGCTCTGAAGTTTCAGTCTCTTCCGCACAAGCCTCTTCAGATCTTGAAACATCTTTATTCTCTGTCCTGTCCATGGTAGGATCTTTTGGAATATCATCTTCTTTGGTTTCAGAATCCTCTTGGATTTCAAAACACTCCATTTCAGAATCTTCTGTGGTATCGGAATCCTCTGTGGTATCAGAAATAATCTCTATTCCACATTCCTCTACTTCATTAGTTTGTACATCTAAACTGGAGTCGTGAATGGGTTTACTTCCTTTTTCACTCAACTCAGATTTTTCATGGCACATGCACAATGAGCCATTATCAAAGTCTAATGTTTGGAACCATTTAGCAAGACAACAGAAAGAATCCAACTCCTCTTTACCTGAACTCCTCTTTGGTTTCACATCTTCTAGGACGACTACTTCATTTAACTCCAGATCTTGACATTCATCCTGGTCCTTAGTGGAAATATGAACTCCAGTGTCATTGTTCAAATCCTTATTTTCCACCTCACCGGCAAACCAAAGTTCAGCCGCTTCATGAGAAAGAACACTGATCTGAATGGAGTCTAAAGCATCAATCTTGTTAATCTCTTCGTTTGTGTCCATGTTAAGTCCATCACTATATATTTGATCAGTCTTACATCCAACACTCTCTTCCTTAAGCATACAGTCAAGAACAGGCATTTCGACAGTGGATTCATTTAGAATTTTACATGGTTCTGTGATTACCGGATAAAGTTTAGGTGGACTTTCATTGCAACTTCGGTTCATTGATCCAGTCAACACTGGCCTTTTGGTTCCTTTAGAAAGATTGCCATCCAGGCCTGCCATGGCCTCACCAAGACCATTAGTTTGTTCTGAAACCACAGTACCTTTGGATGAGCACTTGTCCATCTCTTCCAACCTCGGCATGCTTATTTGTCCTTTAGTAGTTGTTGTGTATTGGATTGAATTTAACAGACAGGACTTTTTCTCTAAAGCAGAAGAAATGACTTCATTTTCCATGAATTCACCAGCAAAGCATTGCTTAGCCACTTCATGAGGGAGAACGTTAATCATAAAAGAAGCTGAACTGTCCACCTCATTGTCTGGACTTGTGCCGTCGGGTGGATGTACAGTATTTGATTCACTGGTAGTTTGTTCTATAAACATACTGCACTTTTGGGAGTAGTTATCATCAGTCTTATTTGGTGGTGTAGTCATGTTTTGTTCAAAGTATTGTTGCGCCATTTCACGAGGAAGAACTTTAATCTCAAGAGGAGCTGAAGTGTCCATCTCAACGATCTCTTCTTCGTTTGTGGTTACAGAAGATTCTTGACCAGGTTTTGAAATGGTGTCATGCGTCCCACAGTCACTGTTCATTAAAATTTGACTAGAACCTTTTTTCTCTGAAGTTAATGGCACAGACATCTGCTGTACTTCAGCCTCAGGACTAAGTGCTAGTGGATTTGTGCAGTCACTTTGGGCTAATGTACCATTAGGAGAAACAGGACTTTTGGCTCCAGCAGTATTACATAAACTTCCATTCAATCTTGGTTGTGACGATGGTTGATGCTTTCTTTTTAAACTGCTGTTTTTTCCAGACAGGTTCTGACACTTTAATAATTCTTGACGTTTTTTGATTATCCTCACCAGATTTGCTAAACCATTCAGTGGTGTTGTAGTATTTGGTTGGGAAATAACTTGTTTATGATCCACACTAAGCTTCACTGCGCAATTGTCAGTCATAGGTGGAGATTTTTTGCAAAGCCTTTCACTCTCTAAATTTTTGTCTGATATTGTCTGATCTCCGACGTCTTTCCTCATTTCCACCGTATCCTGATTATGTTCAGCTAAAGGTGTGACTGAAAGCAATGCGCTTTGAAGTGCAGATGCTGAATTTTCCTCCGGGGTGAAGGCAAACTCACGATTGAGCTTTGGGGAGGTTGTGCAGTCACTTTGGTTGGTATATTTTGGTAACACAAGATGGTTGGCTTTAGCATCATTACAACATTGATTCTCAGAAATGAACATTCCATTCAGGACATCTTGCTGATCTGAATCCTTCACACTGGTAGTCACATCCTCCAGAGTATTTGTAATATTGGTTTGACTTTTGTTTTTTTCTGTAACCATACCGTTATGTTTTGGTGATGAGTTAATGGTCAATGCGGAAGGAGATTGGCCATTATAAACAACAGACAAGTTTTCAGGAGTCCTCTTTTTGTCTCTTGTTGCTTCTTCTAAAACTTTGTTCTCCACCGCTGTTGGTTTAAACCTAGGAGGAGATGGCATTTCAGCAGCTTCTTGAAATTCGCTTGATGTCGTCGTTGTATAGTTTTGAGTCGGTTCTGTAAAATTTTGACAAGACCTATAGAACCAAGAATATCCACATTCCTTGTCAATGTCGTCAACGTTTTCATTAAGGTTCAACCAAGATGATTTATATGTCGTTTTCGGTGGCTCTTCGTTGTGGTTTAAAGTCTGAAAATCCTTGATAACTCTGTTGCGTGCATCGCTTTTAATTTGCCTCAATATCACAGGCTCTTTCATAGAACAGTGAAGAAAAACCTCTTCCATTACATTTTCATATATGCCGGTCTGGACAGCCTCCAAAAACTTGCGATAATCCCCATTCCAGTAAAGCTTTAGGATTTCCTTCCCAGCATCATTTTTGTGGACATTCTTTTGTTGCGAATTTTCAATTTCCTGCATCATGTTTGTTAAGGTATGCAACCGATCTAATGGCCATTTAATAAAAGGAATAGTTTCCGCTTCACTGGTTTTGTTATTTGTGATTGTGCAGGTATTTATATTTTTACTTGGCTCAGTTTGCATCGGAGCTGAATTGGATTTCTCTGGATCTGCTTCCACACGTTTAAGCTTCGGCAAACTTGCAAAGTGGCTCTGGACGACTGATTTGGCAGTTATAACAGGACTTTCGGCTCCACATCCACCATTCAGCCTGGGCTCTGCTGATTTTGGTTGTTGATTCTCACTTGTTGGTTCATTTTTATTTTCTGTTTGATTCCTAAGATTTGTGCAAGCCTCCAGAGTATATGGAACATTTGGTAGATGTTGTACATTATCTTGCACAGACCTTGCGTTTATTTTAATATTAGCAGATTCGTCCGTAAAATCAACAGATGTGGTTCCTATTGGAGATAATGGTGTGACAACCGCAATAGCTCTCTGTGCCCAAGTATTTTGTACACACGTAGAAAGTGCTTGCACATTAGCATGGGTTGCCTTCTCAGGAACCGTTACCTGGTTATAGCAGCCACTAAACGAATTACTTTGAGATGCATTTTCTGTTGGCTTGTAATTCAGATCAGATGGCAAGCTTAACCTCGTTTTCGATGGTCCTGGGGTCAAATTAGGAGCATTTGCATGTTGCTGCCTGTTGTTCAAGTTGATAGTGTTTACATCTCTTCTAGCTTCATTACGACTTATGGTGTCTATTGGTTTTGCTTTAACCTGTGGTGAAATATTTGGGCCAGCTGCCAAGGAGGTAGTTTTCTGTTGCACATACAAACTGCTATTTGATTTAAAGGCACAATGTGAACCACTAGGAGCATTATCCGTGGGAGCAACTGGGAGATTTAGGTTTTGGACAGGTACAAATATTTGGCAGTTAGAAGGCACATTCCATAGAATAATCTGAGAGTCCTGAATTCCTGTAGGCAATGTATATATTGGATGAAACTTATTTTCTTGTGCACGCTTTGCCTGAATGCTACTAGTCAAATTCTGTTCACGGTTTGCTTGCTGGATGGTGACGTTTGTTAGGTGATTTTCAGGGGTGGTTTGTCCTGGATATGAGGATTTTGCAGAATTAGTTGATACACATTGCTTGTAGATGTTTTGGCGTAGAATTTTAGGTGTCCCATCTCCTGGTGTGAACTTTTGCAGTTGTCCTGATTGTTTGGAGTTAGCTTGCATGCTACTGAATGTTCGCTTGTATCTCCAGACTGAATGTAGGGGGCGGAATCATCACATGCCTGGAAAAAGATCAACAATATTTGAAATTGATAAACAAACCATATGAGATTAATACATTTTTTGAATGGATCCTGGGCTATTTATCTACTTGTTAAACAGTCCAACTCAAGCAACATCAGACTTTGTTAGAAATTTAGTAAGACATTGAAGTTGCCAAACTTTGTCCCTTAACTAATTAAAACATATTGTAAAAGTACATCCAGATGGTAGTTCATGCAGAATAAAGCTGATAAGCATTTCGGTAGCCGGCCCAGATAGTCATGCAGTGCAAAAACATCTGTGACAAGACTACTTTGAAAATCATAAAACTCTGAAATTTGCATAAATGAAACTTGCCTGCATACAAACCCAAACTGGCTTTGTACAAATTAGTTGAAAACAGTGATCCGAATTACCTTGACCAAGAGCCATTTTGATCAGAGAACCCAAAAAGCAAAGTCACCAAAGGAGAACGCTTCTTTGCTGTGCAGAGGAAGTGGTAACGGATGTCTAAAGGGAATCTATAAATCTGCCTCGTGCTTAGTTCATCATTAATTTGTACACAAATGGCTATTGTATGGTCACAAAGATCTACTCATTTAAGAGTCACCAGACCTAGACTTCCTGATTAAGCTAACAGAAAGAAAACTAGTAAAATTACTAACAAAGAAACCTCTTGTGTAAATCCTTAAAATTGGTGGAGGGCTTTAAATTGGCATTGACAGCGCAATGTGCAGTGAACAAGATTTCGTGTTGAATATTGTTTTGGATGAGCCTGCCACAGTTAGGGCAAACAAAATAGTGTAAATGGAGCTCGGACGTACTACATCCCCACACGCGACCTACTCGCATCAGTTATGCCGCTTCACTCCCATTTATGAATCCTGTCACATGATGTCATGGGATACACTTTAGAATTTCGCCAAAAGTAGTAGATTATCCGGGTAATTCACTCTTACTGTTTTTCAAATTCTATAAATTCGGACATACTACTCCGCTCTCATGCTGTTTTTAAGGTACTACACTACCTAATAAAAACAGTCTTGTTGTCGATCCCAGTTGTTATCGCAACAAATTGATCATTTGGAAAAGTGGCAGAGGGTAGATTTTTCTGATAAATCCTCTGTTATATCTGAATCATCACAAATAGTGCAAAATGCCTATTTGAACCTTGTAGTGACCTTCAGTCACGTTTGGTGAAGAAAAAAATGGGGTAAAGATCTGCTCGGGGCTAAATTTTGAATCCCGCTCCCTCCCGCCAAGTTTTAGCCCGAACTCGACCGCTCCCGCTTATATTCAGCATTTGCTGTCCCACTGCCCGTTCCCGCTAACGAGTCGGGGGAGAACAAAACCGAAAACCAGCCAGCTATACAGAGTCCAGACAGCCTATAACAAGCTGTCTGTATAAACACACACACACACACATAAGCACCAAGCAAGTGACAGACACACATGGGCATCACGCTCTGTCTCTCATTCAAACCAATGACTGTAAAAAATATGGACGACGCGACAGCCCTTTTTCCCATTGAACGCCTTGAGGGCAAAACGCCTGCTTGACGGGCACAAACTGTCGCAAAAGACTGCTGAAATTGGAGCCAGACATGCGCAGAAGGATTGTCTGATGGAGCCAGAGGAGGAGCCGCGAAAATGAGCAGAGTCGAGCTTCCAATCAAACGCTTTATGTAAAATCAACTACGCCCCCCGAACTTCTCAGCATGCGTTTGCTGTCATATCAACACAAATGGATGTAATAACGTTAACAAATATGAGGGTTTTAAATATTCAATCGCTCCAGGCCGCAGCGCATAACTTACTCGCGGCGTCGCGGGCTGATTCCGGCTCGCATGCGGCAGCGCCTGCTCGCTCGGCCGCCGCATCTGGCTCGATTGACTCGGGCTGGAATTGGGTAGTGAGTCCAGGCATCCGGAGCAGGTCCAGCAGAGGTAACATTAGTCAGTCTGAGCTCTAAGAGATAAGTCTCCGGCAGGCGAGAATCTAGCCGGAACTGTGTTTTGCTATCTGGGTGGCTAGGCGTGTATCAGCAAACTAATAAAGCCCGAAAAAAGCCCTGAACTTAGCGAATAAACAGTGTTCCACCAGGATCATGTATGTCAGAAACTATAGTTTACTGCTGAACTCATTTTGTCATGGTAAAATAACACAGAAATCGAATAATAACATTTCAGTCTACTTCAGTCTCCTGCCGAAGTTCAGACGCCGCGCTTTGAGAAACTGTCAATCACAGCTGTCAATCACGATGACACGCCCAGCATTAAATTACTGCTAAAAACAAACTGTTTACAAAAATGAAGATCTGCACCTATTTCAGCACAATAACCAGTGCCTTAATCGACCAGAACCATCTTTCGGGACATTTTATTGTTCATTTATTATTCATTTAAGTGTAATATTTTTTTTTATTTGGGCTCAAGTCTCCTTCATTAACACGGAGGAGGCGGGCTTTATGACTTGTACTGCAGCCAGCCCCCAGGGGGCGATCTAACGGCCGAAACCTTCACTCAAACGTAGGCTTGCAGCACACTTGATTCAAACACATACATACATATACACACGCATTCACGCACACAAGTTAAACGCAGCATCCCGCTGTCTCATTCACACACATACATACGCGTGCTAGCTCGCTCATGAGGGAGGGAGCGATATTGTTAGATCGCCCGCTCCCGTCCAAAATTAAACCGGTTACCGACTGCTCCTGCGCTTTGTTCGGAAATGTATTCCCGGGAATGCAGACCTCTAGTTTGGGGTTACACTCAGTATGGGGGCATGCAAGTGATCTGCAGAGTGGAAGCCAATGGCTATGTATAAGAAAGGCTTACCCCTGATTTGTATTTGGTGTCCATGTCTGTGGGTGTCACCATACAAAATTAAGAGCACAGCTTTTAGATTATAATGTCTTATTGCTCAGTCATAAATTAAAATAAAGGACGCATGACAGCTCAACAGGACTCTGAAAAATAAACTGTGGAACTCTGACCACTGTGACGAGAGTTTACTTGCATGTGACTAAGGGTGCTTTCACACTAGCACTTTTGGTCCGCACCTGGGTTCACTTGACGTCATAGTACGATACCTTTAGCTAGTGTGAATGTGTCTTCTGAACATGGGTGCACACCGGTGAACTGTACCGGAGTCCGTCTGAAAGAAGTGGTCTGGGGTGTGGTTCATGCGAACTCTGGTGTCATGTTTAGTAACTTGGTGACAAGCGGGACTGAGCCAGGGCAAACTCATTTCTGCTCATCTCCTCCAAAAACAGCTTCTGCAGACACTGTGTGATGTTCTGAATGTTTATAATATTTTTGTGGCAGATGGACGAGAGTCGCTTTCTGTAGGTCCAAAACTAAAAGATTCAGTAAAAGCAGAATGACCGCGATGCAATGTCTTTCCATTTCTGGGCTTTGCTTTCATGACTGTTATCTTGCATCAGCCGTAAACAAAACAGCAGCTCAATGACGCAAGCGTACCGGGGTTCACCAGCGTGAACCAAAATCAACTGAGAAGGTGGCAAGGGGGGGACAATCGAACTTGGGTACGGTCCAGGCATTGAATCAAGTGTAAAAGCACCCTTTTTTAGCCATTTTGGTCCATTTAGAAACTTTGCAGTGTAAAAGCGAACCGCACCAAGAGCAAAGTGAAATAATTGTAATCCCAGTTATGGAAAAAAATAAAATAAATCAATCAATGTACAGGTGTGAAAGCACCTCTTAAGGTTGGAAACAGGGTTTTCTTTGGTCTGATTCATCCTGCCCCTTCAAATTTTAGCTGGTTGGAAGTCTTCACATTAACAATGATTTGTGTGGATCCTGAATCACATATTAGGAATCCTAAAAAGCAATAAATCAACTTCTGAGCTTTGGTTCCAACCACATAAGTTCCCAAGCAAAGCAAAGTTTATTGAAGACCCTCTAAAGCGAGGACTTGTGCATTTGGATAGGTTGCCACCAAACTGCAACATAGCCAAACTAACCCTAACCCTTGATACTCGGAAATGCACTGCACCACTTTAGCTGAAGCTTGCCGCTAGCTTCTGTTGAAAATGGAGATGACTTTTGGCTATTTTGACGCTCTCTTGCCAATGGTGGCATTAACGCACAGTAATGTGGTTTAAGTGAAGACAGGAGTCAAAAGTTTTAGGCAACCAAATTCACAAGATCACAATGCCCAATTACCACAAGGATCACACTGTCCAAGGACAAATTATTAATGTTATTTTCAATGCTTAAAGAATCCATCATGGAGCAGCTGCATGAACTTACAAAGACGGTCTAAGCAGCACAGCCATGAAGCAGAAGAATACGAGGGGTATAGAATGGGGCTGTGCAATTAATCTAAATCCTATTGAAATCATGATTTTAACATGTTTGTATGATTTCTAAATTACCTTATGCGGAGATAAGACTGCATGATTTTAGCCTGATTTTGACCCGCCGACAGGTTGACAGGGTACCCCCCCAGGATCCTCCAAATGAAATTCAAGGCTTTTTAAGACCTCTTCAATACCATTTTAAATGAAATTCAATGCTAACTTTGTACCCATTCCGACAGAAGTATGAGGAAAAATGTCAAATCTGTATTAAGTTTGAACCCTAGAAAATAATTATGTACTTATTACGTACAAGTGGGCTACTTTAATTAAATAAAACATTTTATTTAAATTTTCAGTTATATTTAATACATACGCAACAGTGTGGTCGGCCACCCAGTAGTAAATATAAAGATCCAACTGAAAGTCAAACATGATCATAAACCCGTTGGCCTTATTGACCTGGACAGTCAGTTCTTTAGCTATAAAAGTATCTGAATTAAGTAATGCAGTTTTGTTGCTTCTGCACAAGAATGTAACTGCAACCTCAGAGTCAGGAAACATGGTTTTAAAAACCTATGTAATGTTCTCATTCGATGTGTAAGAGTGGTGCTCAGAGATTGTTTTAAAGGGTCACGAAACACCAAAACACATTTTTTGAGCTGTTGACAGTCGTATATGTGTCCCACACTGCTAAAAACACTATAAGGACACCTATATTTCACTGAAAAGTGTAAATTGATTGTTTTTGCGTTATTTCAAGCAAATTCGTACTTCCGCTGCGTCACGGTCATGACATAATAGCGTGTATTCCAGCGTGCAGACTGTGCGTCTGTGCCAGAGTGTCTTATTACGTCTTACAGTGTGCTGCATTAATGCATGAGTAAGGCTTGGTTCAAACCAATCAGCGCGCTCTATTGTGCAACTTCATTAATATTCATTACTGCCACAGTGTTTAAACGGCAGACACACCACGTTGTATTGGCAAAACAAGTGTGAAGTGTTGCTTTTATTGTTTGCTGCAGTTAAGTTTCGTTTTCATTTTCTCTCTGTGAGATCTCAGCTGGAGTCACGTGTGGATTAACAGTGTACGCGACGCTCGACAACAATAACTTACGTGTCTAAGGAGGAACATTGTTTACCTGAGAGCTGTTCTCATCTGCAAACGCTGAGATACGGATTCTCTTGTAGTTTTCTCTTAATAAAGACGCGGCTCTAGTTGCTGGTGATTGTCCTGTCTCTACAGATTTGGTAAGTGAGCGACCAGGGCTCTTTGTTTATTCAGTTTGTTCGTATCGAACTAAGTTAACTATTGCACCGAGTGTAAACATGTTAGCACCACAACCAAACTTTAAACTTGTGTAGGGTTTTCGCCGCATTTAGTGACCGGAATAACACACGTGGCTTATTGACGCTACCTGCCGTGTGCATCTAAGTTTCCGGGAAATGCGGAGGTTTTTTTTCTCTCATTCGCCGTGTGGTATCAAACATTGCATGAAAAATACACGCTTAAAGCAGTTCCTCGAATCAAATATCTCGTTTGTCGCGAGGGACATGAATGAATTCCCTGAATGAAAGAGCCAAACTGCAGTTAAAGTCCACCATTTGATAATTTGGCAAATAATTCGACTACAGATGTCCATGTAGGTTAAACACCATCACTTTCTCCCGTCTGTGTGTCTGTGTGTGTGTGTGTGCGTGTGTGTGTGTGTGTGTGTGTGTGTGTGTGTGTGTATTTTGACTCTGAAACTCACGCGTGCCCAAATAGACACTCCCACACCCTCCCACTTTAGTTCCTCCGACACTCCCCCCTAAACAGAGCTGGACACGCCCACTTTTCTGACTTTTTCCAAAGTAGAGGTGTGAAAACACCCTGCTGAAACGAGGGGGTTTCATGGCCCTTTAAATCTAAAAGTGCAGCATGTTTAAAACTACTGATTCTTTAGCGAAATATTTGACTCGTAGTCAAATAAACAAATGGAGTTGGGTTAAGATCTTTTGTTGGATCGCACTGACGTCGATACAATACATCTCCAAATATGCACGCGCGCGTGGGATTATCACAGACGAAAGTGAGGAGATGTCGCCGACGCCCTCTCTCTATTTTGCCCTTGCTAAAGGGAAAAGGGTTTTCTGTAGTTTGCAAAATATGTGTTTAATTGTGTGTTGTAACTTGTAATCGTTTAGCATGGCTTGTAAGCTCGTATCTTTTAAAGATTAGTGATTGTACTGTATGTCTCAGATTAAATCTGTATGGGGCTATTCACATATCGCGTCCAAAATAACATTAAAGGGCCATGACACCCCCCACTTTCGGTTAAAGTCTACTTCAGAATTTTTTCAAAAGATGCACGATTAATGGGCGTGGAGCTCCGTGAGCATCGGGCAGGAGTGGGCGTGGCCAGCAGGGGAGAAGGGGAGCGAACAACTGTTTTTGACAGTTAGCTCACAAAATGAGACAAACCGTGAGGAGACGCATGAGTTTATAGTTCACAAAGTTAAAATGCAAAGAAATAAACAGTCATTTAATGCCCTGCTACATTTGTTATTCGTAATTTCATATACACATAACCACAATATATATCATTATAAAGATAAGTGTGTTCATGTAAACACTATAAATGAGGATTCTCCCTTGATCCCCGGGTCTAAATTATAGATCTGAATGCAGACTCAGTGCAGCAGGTCTCCTGACCTGTCTATTTATGTGTCTGAATGTGAACGAACTCCTGATAAAAGTCAACGTCCGCCATTCTTCAATTCTCGCACTGCTCTCCAGACAAAAATGCTTGCAGCACACACACAGCTTTGCTATATGATCGGCCCTGACAGGATTGCGGGGAAAAAACATGCAACAAACCCCGTGGATCATGGAAACAAAAACATACGAGCCTTCATGAACGGCTACTGCGTGCTGTGGGTCTGTGTCTCACAGCTTGCTTGAAACTGGCAGGTCTGCCTTCGGAAAGCACGTGCTCTCATGAATAATTAAGCAGCTGGCTCTTCTCATAGGATGAGAAAACTCCGCTATGAATAATAATGAGAAACCGACGCATCATCATTGCACTTGCAGTTCTGCGATACGTCGCCGAATTTGATCCCGCCCCAAAAATCATTTTAAACCCGGAAACTGAAATTAGCTGACAAAAGCTCAAAATGATCCAGTTTTCCCCACAATTAAAGCTGACAGGTGCCAACATTGTCTTAACTGATGCTCAACACACACACATCTGTTAATATACAAAAAAAAGTTCTCCAGGGTGTCCTGAACCTTTAAAAACACGATGCGCGTTCCTTCTTTAACCGATTTAAATGCCTTTCTGAGCTGGCGATCCTCTGCTATTTGCCTTTACAAAGGTCACAATCCTGCACACGTGCGGCGCGGCCAATTTCCAAAAAAGTTAACATTTTTGCCACTGTGTGAATTAATACTGAATGCGTGTTGTTATTGCTTGGGGTAAGGTTTAACAGTAGAGCAATATGTTGATGTTTAACTGCATTCATTTATTCCATTTCTGAGTTGGGCTCTCATATGCCCTCTAGCTGCTATTTCATAGCCATGGTGGCCTTTTCTCTCCGCCTCGTGCTGAACGCTGTCGACCAATCGCAACAGACTGGGTCATCGGACCAAACAGCACAGATTAGCTTCGCGCTAAGGAGGGGGTTGGGAACAAATGAATCGCTGAACGATTTAAATGGGAGTCGCTGGGATAATTAAGTCAAAACAAATGCAGATTATAAGACAATGAAAGTGTTTTTTGACCTTGCACGCATACCAGCTTGTTGTTGGAGACCCCTAAAATTAAATTTGACCTTTTTTAATGTAAAATAGGGGCTCTTTAAAAAAATAAAAATAAATAAAAATACACCTCCTTTCAGAAGTACCACTATTGCAATATAGAAAGTATCCAAATGAAAATAATGGGAGAGCAAAGACTGTGACAGCACAGCACTTTTGTATTTCTTATATTTATAAATAACATTTCAGGAAGGATGTTCACAATAGCTCTGTGAACACTCTCTGCATTACAATTTGTTTGCACAAAGAGAGCATGTAATATGATCATTTTACATATGGTCATCCCAATCATGACGTGACGGATAAAAACCGTTTCGAAAACAGAAACTTTGTGTGCAATCTTATGAACATAAAAATCACATGCTGCAGTGCTGTGTCATGTGCTAAAACAATCTAATTTAGCAATGTAGAAGCTACGATGTATATGAAGAAAAGATGATTGATGATAAGCTTTACTTTCATTTTCTATATTGTTTAAAGCCTAGGATGGCTCACTGCTGAAGTAGCAAGGCGGCAGGAAGTACTGAGTGACAGACACAGTGATGATTTTCTTCTGTTGTATGTTTATAGGGGCTTGATGCAAAAAAAGGAAGGAAATTTAGATTTTGAAATCACCTACTACTCAAACGTGTTGGACTACCACTGAAGTTTTCAAATGTAAATAATGTCAAATGGTTTATCCATTAACACGTGAATTTAACGATGCCTACTTCACAGAAGATTAACAAAAAACTTATCTAAAAGCCAGCTGTTAACAGAACAGAGATTAGGGCATTTCTGTCCTTATCAGTTCACTCCTCACAGCCCTCCTTCTGATGTCCACTGCACTTCAAACGAAAGACACCAACACCATTGTAAGTGTTGGCTCAATGATAACACAATGATAATTTGGAACATGATGTGCCCTGATCATATCCATCTAAGTGTAAGGTTTCAGAATTTTAAAGAGTCACAAAACACCAAAACACATTTTTTGAGCTGTTGACAGCCGTATACGTGTCCCACGCTGCTAAAAACACTATTAGGACACATTTCACTAAAAAGTGAAAATTGGTCGTTTTTGCATTATTTTGAGCAAATTCGGACTTCCGGTTTGAAACTAATTTTTGAAGCTGCATCACGGCCATTAGATCTTAGTATGTATTCCAGCATGTAGACTGGACGTCTGTACCTGCGAGTACTGTATTACGTCTCTGAGTGTGCTGCGTTAATTCATGAGTAAGACATGGTTTAAACTAATCAGCGCGCTCTATTGTGTAAGCAGTGCAACTTCATTAATATGCATGCTAGCTTCAAAGATTGTACCGAACTACAGTGTTCAGACGACAGAAAGACGACACATGCAAAAGAAGTGGGAAAAGAAAAGGAATTGTTTGGAGATACGGGTCGTCAGTGCTGCTTTTATAACATGCTGCAACGAAGGTTTTGTTATCATTTTTCAGCCATGAGAGCACAACGGACTCGCGTGTGGATCAGTGCACGTGACAGAAATACGTTTGTACAGAACATTCTTTACTCGAGACCTTTTTGCATCTGGAAGTTGCGAAATCCGGATTTACTGCTCGTCTCCTTTAAAAAAAAAACACGCAGCTCCAGTATGTGTTGATTGTCCTGTCTCTACAGATAAGGATAAGTGTGTGCGATCAGTGCTCTTTCTTTGTTCATTTAGATGGCAAATTTATAGTTTGTATCGTCAGCAGTACTCTTTCAATGTTTAAAGACAGACCTTAGGTCAAAATGATTTTTAAGTTACTAAATTTATGTTAATATCACAACAATATTATGGACTTCTGCTGTAAGAGCTGGGGTCCGTTCTTCGTACGTGGATTACTCAATTAGCTGGATTTAGATATTGACGATTTGACATGATCCAGGATCGTTTCGTTCTTCAAAGCTGATCCGAGAGTTGTTGTCATAGCAACAGTTCTGCTAGGTCAAACCTGATCGGGAGCAGGTTCAATTCATATAAACAGGATTAGATCGGCTCAGTTCAAGCAAAGATAATACAGAAAGTATGTTCCTAATTCTGATATTTTCTTACAGTAGTAGTTATATATACTTGGAAAAATGGTACATATTTTTTAACTATATATATAAAGTTATAGTTATTAATAAAATAAAGTTATACATATTAATAAAACTTATGCAATCTGCACCCTCGAAATGAAAGTACAAAGACTGCCACCTGGTGGTGCAAAGAGAAAACTTATTGATATGAACTTTTTAGATCGCTTTAGTACAAATTGTGTATAATAGGAATGCAATATGTCACTTTTTTTAAAAGCAATAATACATTTATGCAGTCATAAACATGATTTGATAGTTAATATGCCAGTGTTTTGATGCTTCACAAAAGTTGCAGACGCCTTTACCAATATGAAAATGCTTTTGTAAACAACCAGTTATTCTTTACACCGATTAAAAAAACGCTACAATAATAAAGAAATCTTTTCTAAATGTAGAACTAAATACATTGCTTTGCATTGAAATACATGATGATACACTTGACACATGACAGTGTAAAGCCTGCAGCTCACAACAAATGTGAAAGGTTATCGCGTGTCATATTTAACAAACCGTTTACTGCTAATTTGATGTAATTTTGCTCACATGGATAATTGAATATTAATCAGATGATGTCATTACGCAGCTGTGCCGTCAGCCAATCGTTGCATTGCTGATCATGATTTCAAGGATCGATAGATCTGTCCTTCACAACACACGCAGCGATCTCAGATCAGTTTATCCAGACATTCTAATCTGATTCGCGAACTTGTTTGAAGAACCAAATTAGCGAGAGATCAGTTATCAAGATTAAAAGATCCAGGATCTGCCAAATCATCTTAGATCATTTAAGCGAGGTACGAAGAACGGACCCCTGCTCTCAGAGTATAAACATGTAAAGAATGCCATCAAACTTTAGCCGACTGTTGTGTTTAATTTTCACCGCATTTTGTGACAGGATTGTCTACACACACATGGCTTTCTGACCTACCGAGTGCTTCTGAGTAACAGAGAAATGCAGAGGTTTTTTCTCTTATACGACATGCGGTATCAAACACTCCACTCTTTAGACACAGTCACTGTCTTTCTCCCCTGTGTGTGTTTGGTTTTACAAATGGAAACTTCCATTTTTTTATTCAAATCCTTCCCCTTTTCCCTCCCCCGACACTCCAACCTAAACAGAGCTAAACACGCCCACTTTCCTGACTTTTTCCAAACTAGAGGTGTGAAAACACCCTGCTGAAATGGGGAGTTTCTTGGCCTTTTAAGCCTTACGTCAGGGATTCTCAAATCCAGCTCACAAGATTTACTTTCCTGCAGAGTTTAGCTCTAAAGCCTGATTTATACTTCTGTGTCGAGTGATTAGCGTGACCCACGGTGCATGCCTTGCGCGAAGCCATTTATACTTCTGTGCATTGTTTGTGTTGTTCTGCAATAGCATGTACGAAACGCTAGCAGGCAGTGAGGTTATGTTCCTCTGTGCCAAGTTTCTTTCCAGGTGTTTTGTTTTTCTAAACGCTATCCTTAATGTACAAGCGCTTAAACTCACTCAGTTTGAGGCAGGAACCGGCAGACGTGCAACAATTTTTAACATAAGGTAAACACAATTTGATTTAAAATAAAATGGCGAGGGCTGTGCAACCACGTAAAGGCTGCGCCGTAGCATACACATTCACTTGACGCAGAAGTATAAATCAGCCTTAACCGCAAACAAATACATCTGAGCATGCTAATCATTAGCTATGTTTCTACCCATCTATTTTTATCTGCATTTTGGACATGCACATAAAAAAAAAAGAGAGTTAATAACAGCAGTAAAGCAGCGGCAGTAGAGTTACTTTGCATTGCAAGACTAAATACACATTGTTATTCACTTGCCTTTTTTGGATCCATCTTTTTGACATCTGTAGTCATGTATAGCTGCACTGCAGAAAACGTTTCTTTCCTAGTATTTTGTCTCGTTTCCACTTTAAATATCTAAAACATCTTCCATCAAGACCAGACAAGAAAAATGGCAAGAGAAAATGAAGTGATGCTGAAAACTTCTGTTTGAGATTATATCTTAAGATAATTTTTCTTACCCCATTGGCAAACAATTTTGCTTGTTTTAAGCTAACAATCACTTAATTTTGAGGTTAAGCGATTTCTTAAGCTATTTCATGTGTCTAGTATGTATCTTCATTTAAAAACATTTAGATTTATTTTTTTGAATAAAGGGTTGGAAATGAATGCTTTTTTATCCGATTAATAAAAAAATAATAATAATAATCAACAGATTATTCGATTATTAAAATAATCGTTAGTTGCAGCCCTAGTAGGCACATAACGGAGTAGGATAAACTTTTTTTTCAAGAAGATGTGCATAAACTACGATGGAAACGCTTTTACTGAAAAAAAATTACTGTATGCACATAAAAAAATGTTATAAGAGATCATGTGATGATAAAAATTTGTGTTAATTTACAAACCAGCAAACTGAGCACATAGTAAAACATCTGAAATGTTGTTTTGGCCATTCTAAAACACATTAACCATTTCAGTATTAGTGTTATTATATTATTAATTACCTACAGGACAGTCAAGAGTGTCTGTGCTTTGCATCAAACGACTTCAAACGCCACAACTTTCATTGAGTGTCAGCATTGATTTCTGATTTATTAAATACATTTCAAAAAGTCAGGCAGTTTCTCCTACTGCAGTAAATTCCATTTTTACTTTTGATATCTGGCACCAGTTATTCAGGAAGCGACGATTTTGTTCGCTTTGACTCGGATAGAAACGCTTCTATATTCGCAAGTCTTTCATGCCATATTCCAGTTTTACGCATACATTTAATTCGAATTTTTAGATGGAAACACAGCTAATGTTTTTAGGATCATTTGAGAGAAAAAAAAAATAAATAACTATTCTTTTTTTTATTTTTTTTTATAAAAGTCGCAGGTAAAATTGTTTGATCAGGGTTAGAGCCAAACTCTGCAGAGCATTGGCCCTACAGGGTAAATCAGAGGAATCCTACTTTAAATAATGTCACTAATGTTTTTCTACAAAAAAAAAAAAGTTACTTTTTCCATATAGCAAATGCTCTCATATGATTTATAGGTTATGTATGTACACAGATTTTGTGATATTAATATTATCCTGCTTTGTCTGTACAGTCATGCACATACTTGTTTGTAGAGCAAGTAGCCTAGTTTGGCCGTTTATTGTTTCTAATAATTTCTCCCATAAGTAACTGAATAGGAAGTTCTAAAACATCCGGAAAACGAGCGTATTTCAAGTCTAGTAGATTAAGGAACATAAATAAAAATGTTTAAATATCAGAATTCTTAAATTTAAAAAAAAATGGCATTAATACAGCCAAAATAACCAAAAGATTCATCACTTTCAGTAAATGAATGAACTATAGTTAAACCTTTGTGGTAACTTTACAGGTATCTTTTTACAACATTAACTATAATATAACCGTGGTGTTTAACGTAAACAGTGATGCGTTGATCAACCCATCACACGCTCTACGTTTTTCCACTTATCGAATGAACAAAAAGCTGAAGATCAAAACGAAACCATAAACTTACAGGAAACGGTCGCTTTCAAAAGCATTGAAACCATTTTATCAAGTGTGCCATTTCTAGTCGAAAAAGTTTTAAAACGTTGTTTTAAATGACCAGGCTTGCCTGGTTCTCCGACGGAGGTTAAACTTATTGACAAAAAAACAAACATTCCGTAACATACAATTTTCGAACAAGCTGCAAAAACATCAACTCAAGGAATGAAACAGCGAACGGAACAAGTTCACAAGTTCACAACAAGTTCACGAACGGAAGAAACAGTTTACTTACTGTACACTCGTTAATGAAATGCTCCTCTGTTTACTAGGAATGTATAGGAATCTGCAGCTCTTTGCTATCAAGCTAGCTAGTAATAACGTTCAACAAGCTCCACATGAGTTTTTATCATCGTGGGGCGGAAGATAGCTCATGTTGCCAAGTCCGCTTGAAAATGTGAAGTCGGTACTAAAGTTACAGTTTTGTTTTTATCATCATGCTTAAATAAAATTATATTTTAATATTTTTATTAAAAAACGTTTGTCATTGATTTCATATTACTATTTTGCTGTGTTGTGTAGTTTCTTCAGTACAATAGTGATCGATTTTTCGCTATATTTGCGAGGATCTGGCAACGTAATAGAGAGAAAAGGTAATAACAGGTATGCGGTCAAAGATGAAGAGCCCTGAAATATAACTTTATGTATATAAACCTAAAATTATTAATATTTATAACCAGAAAACAATGTAATATTTAGTTAAGTGATATTTTTTTTAGATTTTATTATAATTTTTATGTATTTTTTTAAAGATTCTTCAAAGTTTAATTTGTTTAACCCATTTCCCCCATTAGAATTAATAATTAAATATTATATACATTCACTATTTTTTTAAATATTGTTTTAATTGTCCCATCATCTTCTCTGTGAACTTATCAAGAATCAACTAATAATATGAGTTATGATAATATTGATTCACCATATTCTAATAAAATGTTTATTATCAAATAACAGCTAAGACCTTTTGTTTATTTAGTTGAATACATTCATATTGCTTCTAATAAGAATCTCTACAGTCATAAGAAACTATAATCATGCCATAAAGTAGGATTTATTAGATTTTTAATCGAGAGGACATGAAATTTATAATAGTATATATAAAGAAATATTCAATGATACTTACACGTCAATGATACTTACCCTCAAGCTCTTTTCAATCTTTACCAAAAAAAAGTAAAAAATTATATATATATATATATATATATATATATATATATATATATATATATATATATATATATATATATATATATATATAAAAGAAAAAAAATTATTTGCCCTTCCAGCTCCAACCCAACACTGGGAAACACACACTCACATTCACTACGGCCAATTTAGTTTATTCAATTCACCGGTAGCGCATGTTTTTTGGATTGTGGGGGAAACCAAATACAAGGAGAACATGCAAACTCAACACAGAAATGCCAACTGACTCAGCAGTATATACCCAAAGTAATATTATATATATATATATATATATATATATATATATATATATATATATATATATATATATATATATATATATATATATATATATAATGTTTTACCTTTTATGTATTAGTTGTAATTTTATTATTATTATTATTATTTTAGATTTTAAAAAAAATAAATAATTAAACATGTAAAAGTGTGAACTGTCCCATCAGACAGTTTGACTGGGAAGGGGTAAGAAGCTCTGGGAAACGGGGCCTTTGAGGTGTAATGTTACTCAGACTCAGCCGTCTGCTCTCAGCAGGATGAAAGACACCTCTCACCAGGGAGCCTGAAACTCTCACTGTTATCAATCGTAATAAATGTTCCCTGGTTCCTTTCAATGACTCGATCACAACAGCTCAGCTCAGTCCATGGTATTACCATGCCTTTTTAAGGATCCAACTACAAGTTCATTTCTGTTGACGTTGAGTGTTGGGTTAAAAAAAAAATTTTAAGCCTATTCACTGTTCTTAAAAGTGAACTTAACACACACTTTCACAATACTTTCCTTAAAAAGTAGCTAAGCAACACTTTTAGTTACTTTTGAAGTGAGTTAATATATTCCCCAACACTGCACTGTAGCAGTGTACACTGTAAAATATATGCAGAAATTAGCTTTCCATGCTGAAAAATTAGCTTTCCATGCAGCAAAATAGTTTTCCATATTTTGTAAATGTTTTAATTATTTATGCTTTTTGAATTGCATCATAGAATATTTATCTTTCTTCAAACAATGTTTACCCTTAAAAGTTTCAAAAAGTGACTTCTTAACATATGTTTAGTTTACAGTGATACAAGGTCTTCATTCATTCATTCATTTTTTGCCGGCTTAGTCTCTTTATTAATCTGGGGTCACCACAGCGGAATGAACCGCCAACTTATCCAGCAGTTTTACGCAGCGGATGCCCTTCCAGTTGCAACCCATCTCTGGGAATCATCCATACACACTCATTCACATTCATACACTACAGAGAATTTAGTCTACAAAATTCACCTGTACCGCATGTCTTTGGACTGTGTCGGAAACCAGAGCACCCGGAGGAAACCCACGCGAACAGAGGGGAGAACATGCAAACTCCACACAGAAACGCCAACTGACCCAGCTGAGGCGAACCAGCGACCTTCTTGCTGTGAGGCGACAGCACTACCTACTGCGCCACTGCATCGCCCGTTTCCTTCAGCGTAGTTACTTTATCCATCTGTGGTCACCACAGCAGAATGAACTGCCAACTTATCCACCATGTTTTACTCAGTGAATGCCCTTCCAGCTGCAACTCAGTACTGGGAAACATTCATACTGTGCTGAATTATCTTTATCTAAAACCTTAATTAAATAAAAAAACAGAATCCTCTCTTGGCTATATTTTTTTTAGCCAGAGTTTAGGACCATCTTTTGTAAAATTGTTTAAGGAATGAATCGGATTCATACTTTACCACACAAGGTAACTTGATGGGTTGTGTGTGTATGGAGTCAATTTGTCCACTCTAGTGAAGAAAATTATTAAAAAATACTTTTGTTAATAAAATAAAATTCGGTGAAAAAGTAGAATAAACAAAATACAAAATCAGAAAACAAAATCCTTAAACCTCTGTTGAGGATAAAGTAAAGTACCAACGACATACAGTATAGAGAAGTCAGAAGCGCAAATCTGTTCTGTATGCCGAGGCAGTTTTACACCCCTATTGTTTCTGATGTGTCCAGTAGAGAGAAGCAGTACAGTATTATTAAGAACTTTATCATCACACCAGATTAAACGCAACCCAATGAAGAGGTATGTTAAATACGTGTTTAAAACATTAGCGAACATGAAACTTAAACTTTTTTTAAATTAGATGAAGACTGATATGAGTGTATGTCAATACGTAAACGAATTGGTGTAATACAATTCACACAAACAAAACAACAGCAATTGAGTTAGTTTGACTCAATTTCAGCTAAATTTGTAAGCTAGCTAAATGTTTTACATCTCACTTTCTTATAGGCTAATTTGTCTGTCTTTAGTCTGCATAACGAGTTTAACAGCGGTAAACAAATGCAACGCATGCTGTTTTCTTTACCATGTTCATTCTGCACTACAAACCTTTATTAACCCTCAAAGAAAAGTAAACTGGAAACTCATGTTAAGCTTCACTCCTAATTAATTATTATATTAATAATTATTATAATAATTTAAGTAATTATTATATATTTAATAATTTATTTAAAGATATATTTTCTCATGGATTATACAATACAGCATGGTCGGGGTTATCAGCCAATTCCACACTACAACTACACTACATTATTTTGAAGTTGCACTGCATTCAATTACATTTAATATAATGCAATCCTGTTCTAGTTTAAACAATTGAAGTATCATATATCTATAAATGCATAGAGAAACCCACAATTATAAATATAGTCTACTAATTTTTTGCTATATAGTACATTTTTATATATAGCATGAAAGTTTGCATTGCTAATGCATTCATATTGTTTATTATTTATTGCTTCAGAATTTTTATTGGAACACTTTTTTACAAAGAAAGTACTTAAATATGTGGAAGTCAGGATCACAATTTGTAGCTGCAAATAACAAAAAATAAAACTTGGTCCTTTTGTTATACCCTAAACTGTCAGCATATCCTGGGGGATACAACTCATAAAATTCTTAAATCATAAATCAACCATTTAAAAATATATATTTTGATATGCTTTACATAGTTCCAGATAATATATATAAAATTGTTTGAAATGTTTTTTTTTTCTCGCCCATCATTTTCCTTTCCTAACTGTTTGTTTAAGGATTAGGAATTTTTTGATATTTGGACAAAAAACCAAGTCAGAAACTCATTAGTGAGAAAATGATTTTTGCAGAGTATTTATACATAAATTTATTTATATATTGCTCATTGACTGTGAAGAATTTGATGCAAGTATTCAGCTTCACTTAAAGAAAACCGGAAATCTGATATTGTTGCAAATAAATAAATGTAAAAAACATGTTGTCTGGGTTTTTGTTTGTAAGGTAACTCAATGGTCCTTGTAATTTTAAAAAGGAGTGAATTGTTTGTCTAAACATTCTGCAGCTGACTGGTTGTCAATACCACTGCATTCTCATCAATGCTTATCAATAATTCAGATTACACTGTATTGTTGGGTTATAATTTCGTTATTTCAGAATGCAACTTTATATATAAACAATTATTTTTGTTATTTAATTATTTTTAAAACGATTTTTTAAACCTGAAATAATTTGGTGAGTATCAATTGTGCATATTCTATAGTGAGTATATAACTCACTTTCCGATACATCAACTTAGCGTTTATATTTAGCATAAATAAAATAAAAATATATAATTATGAATAGGACATTTAATAATCTGGGAGCGTTGATTTCAAATGTACTATTTGGCCATGTATCCCCCCTACTGGACACAACAGGGGCGTAAAGTCTAGCTTATACTTCTCCGTCAAGTGATCTGCGTGACCCACGCCACATGCAATGCGCGTAGCTGTGCATTCATACTTCTGCGAGCTGTTTGTGTTGCTCTGCAATAACACTTCCGAAACACTAGCTGGCAGTAGGTCATGTTCCTTTGTGTCGAGTTTCTTCGCTGGTGTTTTGTTTTTTCTGAATGCTTCTTTAGTGTAAAAGTGGCTCAAACTCGCTCATTTTGAGGCAGGAACCTGCAGACGTGAAACAACTTTAACCATGAGGTAAACACATAGCAACAGCCTCCATCCGGAGCTACTTCATGGGACACGACACTTGTAAACCCTCTCTTTATCGGGGTCGCGCAGCTCTTGGTCCCGCCCACACTCGTCAGCGATACCAAGCCGACCAATCACAGAGCTTGCGCTATGCATGGTTGCTACATGTAGTAACATTTTTGGAGAGGTGCACGTCAGCGACGCGGACGGTAATGGCGAGGGCTATGTGTCCACGCGTAGGCAGAGCCCTAGCATACACGTGCACTTGACGCAGAAGTATAAATCAGCCTTAAAACGGTCTGGGCCGTAAAACTGCCTGGATCCAAGTCTGCAGACGCCCCATATAGCAGTCCACTCGGTCTGCGCGCCCTCTGCTGGAGACGCTTTTTTTTTCTCTGGGGCTGCATCAGTAGAGCCTCGGCGAGGGCTATGTGTACACGCGTAGGCTGCGCAGTAGCATACGTGTGCGCTTGAAGCAGAAGTATAAATCAGCCTGAAGAGTGGTGCACTTAAAGGTTCAAGAAACCCTGGCCTGGATGACTTTTTTGAGATTTTAACAAATTTGTGTGTGTTGAGCACAAGTGTGCCGCAAGCCTGCGTTTGAGTGAAGGTCTCCGCTGTTAGATCGCCCCCTGGGGGCTGGCTGCAGTACAAGTCATAAAGCCCGCCTCCTCCGTGTTGATGAAGGAGACTTGAGCCCAAATAAAAAAAAATATTACACTTGCAATAAAATGTCCCGAAAGATGGTTCTGGTCGATTTAATGCTGGGCGTGTCATCTTGATTGACAACTGTGATTGACAGTTTCTCAAAGCAGCGCGTCTGAGCTTCGGCAGGAGACTGAAGTGTTATTATTCGATTTCTGTGTTATTTTACCATGACAAAATGAGTTCAGCAGTAAACTACAGTTTCTGACATACATGATCTGGTGGAACACTGTTTATTCGCTAAGGTCAGGGCTTTTTCGGGCTTTATTAGTTTGCTGATACACGCCTAACCACCCAGATAGCAAAATACACTCTGGCCAGTTCCGGCTAGATTCTCGCCTGCCGGAGACTTACCCCTCAGAGCTCAGACTGACTACCTCTGCTGGACCTACTCCGGATGCCTGGACTCAATGCCGATTTCAGCCCGAGTCAATCGAGCCAGATGCGGCGGCCGAGCGACCCGGCGCTGCCGCATGCGAGCCGGAATCAGCCCGCGACGCCGCGAGTAGGTTATGCGCTGCGGCCCGGAGCTGGCCCGATTGAATATATAAAACCCTCATATTTGTTAACGTTATTACATCCATTTGTGTTGATATGACAGCAAACGCATGCTGAGAAGTTCGGGGGGCTTGGTTGATTTTACATAAAGCGTTTGGTTGGAAGCTCGACTCATTTTCGCGGCTCCTCCTCTGGCTCCATCAGACAATCCTTCTGCGCATGTCAAGGCTCCAATTTCAGCAGTCTTTTGCGACAGTTTGTGCCCGTCAAGCAGGCGTTTTGCCCTCAAGGCGTTCAATGGGAAAAGGGGCTGTCACATCATCCATAATTTTACAGTCATTGGTTGAGCATCAGTTTAGACAACTTTAGCAGCTGTTAACGCACATGCTTTCAGAAGGCAAAGCAGACCTACACTGAAAAAAATTGTTGCATGCAAAACTGTTGCAAGCAATTTATTTGTGTTGAATTTAAACAAACAAATTAAATTTAATAAAGTTCAACTTAATTTTTTTGTTTAAATTCAGCCCAAATAAATTGTTTACAACCACTTAACGTAAAAAAATTGAGTAAATCAAAGGAATCATCTTTAAATAATTCTTTTCAGTGTACCAAGACTGGTTGAGACACGGGTTGTATGTGTTTGTTTCCATGATCCACAGGGTTTGTTCCATGTTTTTCCTGATGCTGTCCGGGCCGATACAGCAAAGCTGTTGGTTTGCAGCAAGCATTTTTGTCGAGAGAGCTGTACGCAGGGGCGCCCCCAAGAGGCCATGCCTGTGTAAACTCTGACCACCCCAATATGATTTTGCTGTTGATATTATTAATGTAAATACATAAATTCACAACATTTTAATAAACAAATAATTAAATATAATGCAGCCACTAAAATTATTGTGGATTGATTCATTCCCCCTCCCCGATCGTCGTTGACAGCATGCACACACATTCAACTACAGGACAGTAATAACAATTTGTTTTTTAAGAAACAAAAACACATTTTAATTTGGTTTGCACATGTACTTGCTGAATTATTTCACAAAATAAATTCATTAAATTAATTAAAAACACGTTATTTCATTTAATAGAAACAAAAACTGCACACAATAACATTACACTGAATTTGTCATTTTTTTGTTATAGACCTTTTTCTTGGAATGCAAAATTACCCATTATGCTTTGCGTGTATGCGCAAGAAGAATGCGAAGAACTTCCGGTCGGCAGCTGATGCGTGTAAACAGTCACATTTGGACAGCTTTGAAACGATAGTTATAATCTATTTTACCTGCTTTTATCCTCTTTGAACTAATACTGTTGTCCA
Source organism: Danio rerio (assembly GCF_052040795.2). Taxonomy (NCBI): domain Eukaryota; kingdom Metazoa; phylum Chordata; class Actinopteri; order Cypriniformes; family Danionidae; genus Danio; species Danio rerio. Next base: position 31,234,127 of record NC_141045.1, on the reverse strand, counting down.
TCAGCATTATCTCCTGGACTGATCATTTAAAGAAATTCCATCAAATAGGATGGAAAACAGCTGCTGTGAGGCATTTTCCCCTCGTTGTCAGACGGCATCTTCTGCAGTTTAAATGAAGCCTCGTCATCGCTAAAGTCAACATTTTCTCTTTATTTCAAACATATAACCAGCCCAAACAAATGTAATTCACCAAAATGTTTGACACACACACGTAGCCTGTACTGTGCCACTGACACACTGATTTAAATACTGTGACAAAGTGAAAATATAGGCTAGTGTCATTTCGAAATGACAGAAAAACACAAACCATGGTAAAAACAACACACAAAATAAAACACAAACCGCTCGCGATTAGAATGAACAGCAAATCAGCCAGCAGAGGATCAATAACAGACTTTTATTGGTTATTTTTTTAAATTGCATGACTTTCATACCTGTTAAGTTTCATGCTATTACTCTGGTTTGCTCTTTCTCTCTCTCTCTCTCTCTCTCTCTCTTTCTCTCTCTCTCTGTGTGTGTGTGTGCGTGTGTTAAAGAGCCGCTGAGCTAACAGCTGACAGGCCGGGTACGCACACACACACACTGTATTTCTGACGGCAGACACGTGAATTAGGAGAACGTTTTTCTCGTATTTCTGACGCGCTTGAACCACATCTGACAGATTATAACGGCTTTAACAGACACATTTCTAAGTTGTGTGTCACAAAAACACTCCATTAAAAACCATTATCCATTTAAAACATCATTGAAATCCATTTTCGGAGCGCAAATTACCAGTTGTACACGCTGTAAACGAAAGTTTTTAGCATTCTACCGGAAGACGCTGGTCGCTATGGCGCCCTCCATGCAGCAGCCATGAAAAAGGTCTATAATACCCCGATATTTTGTGTGGCCACCCTAAGAAAATGTTCTGGGGGCACCACTGGCTGTAAGGGAATTGGAGAATGGCGGACTTTTGTCTTTTTTCAGTGGAGTTCGTTACCATCAGGTTACCATTGAGAAACATCGCCTTTATCCGTGCTGCTGTGTTCGCACATATTTAAAATCTTCCAGATTACCGGCAGGGTTAATGGATGGAATAGACAGGGCAACAGACCTGCTGCATCTCTAACCACTGTGTCTGCATTCAGACCCGAGGATTAAAGAGGAGAGAGGTCCTCCTCATTTATAGTGTTTATATAAACATGGTTTTCTTCATTCTGCTATAACAAATTGTGGTTGTGTGTATATAAAATTACAAATAACAAATGTAGCAGGGCATTAAATTACTTACTGTTTATTTCTTTGCATTTTTACTTTGTAAAGTATAAAATCACAGGTCTAATGGTTTGTGTCTTATTTTGTGAGCCAACAGACAGTTGTTCGCTCCACTGATTCCACTGCACTGTCCCCCACACTCACTCCATCCTCTGCTCACAGCGATGCTCCACGCCCATCTAGAAGCATTTCTTTAAAATTTTCTGAGGTAAACTTGAACTGAAATATGGGGGTTTCATGGTCCTTTAAGACTTGGCACATCGGAATACATGAGTGGCATTTTGTGTCTCATATAATTAATGTCAATCAGACACAATACACTCTCATTTACACACATATACTACAGCCAATTTAGTTTATCAAATTCACCTATAGCGCAGATCTTTGGACTGTGGGGGAAACCGGAGGACCTGGAGGAAACCCACATGAACACAGGGAGAACATGCAAACTCAGAAATACCAACTGACCCAACTGGGACTCAAACCAGCAACCTTCTTGCTGATGCAACAATGCTAGCCGCTGAGCCACTTTGTTAAACTGGAGTTAAATTTTCAACTTCAAAAGTTGACAGAGCAAGATTAAGCCTAAGGTTAAATTAAATTAATATCTTACCAAAAGATATCTTATTAACACTTACATGTGTTAATATTCCTGATTGCTGAAACAGCTAATAGACATGAGAGGAAATGTAAGAAGCGACAAAGACATCTTTTACAGAGAGTGCAAAATGGTCAAGGACGACAGACTGAAGTGGGTCAGTGATCTGCTGGCGCTAAAGGAGGATATGGTTCAGATGACACTTCGAACTTATTATTACAACCGAAAGCATAGGAATGTTACCTTCAAAGAAAGATATTCTTTGCCAGCTAAGAGATATAGCTTTGGAGGACAACCCTGACAGACAGTCCAAATTATATATACTCAGGGTCGGGCAGTACTAATGATACAAGCATTTCAAAAACCTATTTTAGATACAAAAAGGATTTTGTCATTTGTATTTGATAGGGTTTATAAAAATGGGTTAATAATTTGTATAAAAATGCTTAAGAGTGTTGTATTTTTAAAAGACTGTAAAATACTTTGTAAGAAGTCTGCATGATGACATCTTAAAAATGTGGCCTCAGATTGATTGTTATTTGCCTAAGCTCAAGATCAGAACACAAAATTGATTACGAAAATGGTCAATGCTTGATGTATGGATGGAAGTTATGCATCTTTGCTTAAAAAATAATAAAGCAGCTACAGTACTGCACAGTTCAAAAAGATTAATTACTCTTATTAAAAACATGTATTATTGTCAGGCATTTTATAAATGTGCTTTTAAAAGTTCATTAAAAATGGCCTAAAAAGTCAAAGAAAAATGCTGTACTTGTAAAGTATTAATGTTTAGTAGAATATTCATCAAACTCTAGAAATGTTGCTTGGACCTGATAAATATAGGCTATATGTTGTAAACATTTTCTCATCTCATGTCATTTTTGTCTTCTTTTCCGGGGCCAAGTCGCAGAAGCAGCAGTCTTAAGGCTGATTTATACTACTGCGTCAAACGCCGGTGTATGCTACGGCGCTGACGCATAGCCCTTCGCCGTGGCCATCGGCATCACTGACGTGCACCTCTCAAAAAATTTAACAACACGTCGCAACAACGCGTAGCGCAAGCTCTGTGATTGGTCGCACGAATGGCGCGAGCGATTGTTTACAAGTGTGGAGTCCCGTGAAGGAGCTCCGGATGGATAGTTTTGTTTTGTGTTTACCTCATAGTTAAAGTTGTTGCACGTCCGCCGGTTCCTGCCTCAAAATGAACTGCCGCTCTGGGCAGAGAACGATCATGCCGCCCTCAACCCCAATGTGAAAACGAAAGTGACCGGTTATGAAAATGAAGTGAGGTGTCGCGGACCTCTTTTTCAGCGCACTATGCGCGGATATAACTGAGGACGCGCGGGTGCTGAGGGAGGGAGGGAGGGAGGTGTCGCGGACACTGCGCTCTCAATTCTGCCGCCCTATGCGCGGATATAACTGAGGACGCGCGGTTGTCGCGGACCTCAATTCTGTAGCCCTATGCGCGGATTTAACTGAGGACACGCGGGTGCTGATAGAGGTGTCGCTGATGCCGCCCTCTCTATTCTGTCGTCTATGCGCGAATATATCTGAGGACGCGGGTGGTGAGGGAGGTGTCGCGGACATAACTGAGGACGCGAGTGATAAGGGAGGTGTCGCCGATGCCGCCCTCTCTATACTGCCGCCCTAGGCGGCCGCCTAGGTCGCCTCTATGGACGCGCCGGTCCTGCTTGCACATCCCGGAAGAGTTCAGGAAAAGCAAAAAAGCAGCGAAGAAACTTGATACAGAGGAACATTTACTCCTCACTGCCAACTAGCGTTTCGGAAGTGTTAATGCAGACCAACAGAGACAGCGCGCAGAAGTATAAATGCACAGCCACGCGCGTTACATGCGCCGTGGGTTACGCCGGTCACCTGACGCAGAAGTATAAATCAGGCTTTAGAAGAAAACCCCAGATATCCCTCTCCCCCCAGACACTTCCTCCAGCTCCTCCAAGGGTGATCCCGAGGTATTCCCAGGCCAACCGAGAGATATAAGCAGGTAGCACACCAGAAGCGCCACTCGGCGCCGCGACACGGCGCGTACATGACAGTTTGAAGTATCGCACACCAGACGCGCACATTCGAATGATATTTAACATGAAACTAATCAGATGGCGCTCTGTGGCGCGGCTGAAAAATGAACTGCGTCCTGAGCCGTCGCCGGGCGCCGCCGACAGCCGCCGACTTGCGGCGCCGGTGTGTGTATCCTGATAGAAACCTATGTTTAGAATTCTAAAATGCATGGCGCGGCGTGGCGCTGCGCGCCGCCGAGCGGCGCTTCTGATGTGCGACCTGCTATAGTCTCTCCAGCATGTCCTGGGTCTTTCCCGAGGCCTCTTCCTGATGGGACATGCCTGGAACACCTCCCTAGGTAGGTGTCCAAGAGGCATCCCAAACAGATGCCCGAGCCACCTCAGCTGACTTCTCTCAATGACAGAGACAGCCCTTAACAGAGCACCTCTGACCCCATATTCCCAGAGCACCCTCCACAGAATGCCATGAGGAACACGGTCAAATGCCTTCACCAAGTCCACAAAACACATGTGGTTGGGCATAGTCCTATGAACCCTCAAGTACCCTGGTAAGGGTATAGAACTGGTCAAGTGTATCACGGCCTTGAGGAAAACCGCATTGTTTCTTCTGGATTCTAGGTTCAACCATCAGCCGGATCCTCCTCTCCAGTACGCGGGCATGCTGACTTCCCCAGGGTAGGCTGAGGAGTGTGATCACCCAATAGTTGGAGCACACCCTCTGGTACCCGTTCTTAAAAATGGGAACCACCAACCTAGTCCAGAGGTACTGTCCCCGAGCTCCATGCAATATTGTAGAAACGTGTCAGTCAAGACAGCCTTACAATATCCAGAGACCTTAGATCCACAGGGTGAATCTCATTCACCCCTGCTGCTTTGCCATTGCAAACCTTTCAAACTACCTCAGTGACCTAAGCTTGGGTGATGGGTCAGTCCACTCCTGCATCCCCAGTCTCTGCTTCCTCAATGAAAGGCATGTCAGTGGGGTTGAGGAGATCCTCAAAGTATACCTTCCACCGTCCTACAACATCCCTAGTCGAGGTCAACAGCTGCCCACTTCCGCTGTAAACAGTGTCAGTGTGGAACTGCTTTCCACTACTGAGCCACCTAACGGTTTGCCAGAATCTATTTGGGGCCAACCGGTAGTCTTCCTCTATGGTCTCCTCGAACTTTTCCCAAGCTCAAGTTTTTGCTTCCGCAACCACCCGGGCTGCAGCACGCTTGGCCTGTCGGTACCCATCAGCTGCCTCAGGAGTCCTACAAGCCAACCAAGCCCTATTTGATTCCTTCTTCAGCTTGATGGCATCCCTTACTTTCGGTGTCCACCACCGGGTTCCTGAATTGCCACCTTTACATGCACCACAGACCTTACTGCCACAGCTCCTCACAGCTGCGTTGGCAATGGAGTCAGAAAACATGAACCACTTGGTCTCAATGTCTCCAGCCTCCCTCAGGATCTGGTCAAAGCTCTTCCGAAGGTGAGAGTTGACAATCCCTCTGACTTGAGGTTCAGCCAAATGTTCCCAGATTACCCTCACAATACATTTGGGCCTGCCAGGTTTGTCCACTTTTTCTGCCTGCCAGCAGATCCAACTCACAAGAGGGTGGTCAGTTGACAGCTTTGCCCCTGTCTTTACCCAAGTGTACAAGACATACGGTCAGAGGTCACATGATACAACCACAAAGTCGATCATCAACCTCTGCCCTAGGGTGTCCTGGTGTCATGTGCACTGATGGACACCCTTGTGCTCAAACATGATTTGCCAAATAATTTGATTACTGATTTCTATGTAAACATAGGCACTGTATTTCCCCCCCTGGGTCTTTGTGTGGTTTTGCTTTTGTGAAAATCAACGCATGCTTGAACAGAAAACTCTACTTTTTATGCAAATTCTTCCCTCTTTTGTCAGTCAACACTCCCACCTAAACAGAGCTGGGCTCACCCACTTGCCTGACTTTTTTCAAACTAGAGGTGTGAAAACATCCTCCATAAAATGATGGGGGGTGGGGTCATGGCCCTTTAAACATCCACTAAAATGAGCTACGGTTTTGTCTCTGTCGCACGTTTCATTCACAAGCGAAAGAGGGTTTAGCTTGTGGTTTAGTTGATTGGTTTCTCCCACATGTGAACTGTCCAATGGCATCTGTCCAAATGGATTTATTTCTAACTTAAAAAAGCATGTAGCAAAAAGAAAAGAAAATGGCTAATAGAGAGAGTTAAAATAAGCATCTTTAAATGTCTATTTATTTGTCCATTAATTGACCATTGAAACTGTTATTCAAGGCCGTATTCACACTAGGTACAGTTGCCTCGAACCGGGCCAAAGCATGCTTGTACCCCCTCCCGTCTCCCCCGACGGCCTGCGCTCACACCACAAACGGGCTTCGGCACGTTTACATCATCGCTGATGGGCTGTTCAGTGAGAAGATCTCTCTCTCTCAGCAGCACGGTGGAGATTTCTCTAGTTATATCATTTCAGTCGTTTGATATGCAGTCAAATATTTCGCCAAACAGTCCTTAGGGATGCGGGGACACGCAGTCAGATATTTCGCCGAACAGATTCGCCACTTTTGGCGCTCATAAACAATCATAAAGCCCTCGTGCTGCAGGAATGAGGAGGTTTGCTGAAGGCGCGCAGCTGTCGTGAAGTGAGGGGTTTGCGTCTTTAATAAACGACGGCAGTTTGCTTTCACTGAACAGTAAGAATGATTAATAAATCCATATGAAACAGTCCCTTAAAAGTCACGTCTCGCTTTCAGTTTCGGGCTTTGGTGCGTTTTGCACTCACACACAAGCGTACCGCGCCAAAGCCCAAGTGATCCGTGCTCAGGCACACCTCTTCCAACCGGGCCAGGGCCGGCCAAGTGAACCGTGCTTGAGCCCGATTCAGCGCACTCACACTTCTCAAACAATCCGGGAAACGGGCCTGGGCACGGTACGGATGGCATAGTATGAGTAGGCACTAATTATATAAATTTTTTATCCTTCAATTATTAAATTGATAATTTGAATCTTCATTTTATTTCCAACCGGCCCTCCTGGTCCTCCATACTTATGAAACAGGCTGTCTAATTTGAACAGTAAATAAATACAAAATGAAAAAGAACAGTTATGAACAAGAATTTAATGTGAGATCATAATCATAACCAAGGTCATTGTCTTACAATGGGCAACATTGAAAAACTCTATTTTTTGATTTAAATAAATGTAAACCTCTTTGAAATCAATTCTCCATGTTGAGTAGTTTGCATTAATACAAATTCATAAAACAAGGAAAAAACATAAACAAAAATATTTCTTTTTTACAAAAAGAAAACTAAAATAGAATTATAGAAGTGTTATCGTCTCATCAAACAGACATCGCACATGCAACATGATTTTTAATCAATATAAAAAAAGGAAGAAACCATTCCTTAAACTCGCAGGAAGATTCACATTTGATCTGTTTTATTGCTTTAACGAGGGCTTAAATTCCCTCAGGACCCTTCTACCGTAATCTGTTAAATGGATAAAATGAGTGATGAAAACACAAATAAAAGTAACACCCAACAGACAAGTCACCTTAAAATCATAAAGTGTGTGCACAGACACACAGAGCACACACACAAAACAAGCTAAATAAACAAAGATGTCCGGCTCTGTGACTTGTGAGCACGAGAAGACCACAGATGACCTTCAACAGGCTCACCGTTCATCATCATCATCACTTGTGTGTGAAAGTGTGAAAGTTTGATTTGTCAACATTAGGTGTTGATTTCTGCATATCTTCAAGAAAACTGGAGCTGTTGCACGCCTGGGATCTGCAACAGATGAAATGCAAAAAAACAAATCATTGTCTGTTTAATGATGTTAAATTGCAGATGATAATACATGAACTGTTAAACTGCCCAGTGCAAAATAAACCACATTCTCTGTGTGCATATCTGTACTTGTAATACACTATCAGGTTGTGGAGAATCATGTGCTTTTAAACTCAGTCAACCAGGGCCGGATTAACCAATGGGCCTTATGGGCACAGGCCCAGGGGCCCGTGCGCACTAGGGGCCCCTGCGAGGGGGGAGAAAAAAAGACAATTTCGGAGTGTCTTTTTAGGCTAATTGCAAATAGCGCATCTAGTTGGAATAAGCTATTCAGGGTTTACGCCCATCGATGCATGATTGATAGAGACAAGATAAGTAAAGAGCTATTATTCATTACAGCCACAGTGGCGCACCTTGTAAGGCGCACAGCAACATCTTTTGACGAGATTAATCATAAAATCGGTTCGAATCCACCATCAGCTGAGCTACTTTTTTTTCTCCCCGTTACATATCAGATTGGAAATATATTTATTTTTAACAGGAAGGAAGCATTTTTTTAAAATAATGCAAATGTGATATAAAGTCACAAGTGTCTGCTGGGTATTTAATAATGTTTAGCCTTATTATAGGTGCCTCCCTCTCTGCAAAAACTATATTGCTCAGACGACTGTATTTCCTCTGAGCAAAAAAATCGCGATCACATATTAATATTATTATTATATTTAAACTGCCTTTTTTCGTTAATTAAACAGAATGCTGTAATTGGTCAAGCGCGGAAACGTCAGTTTTGTAATAACCTGCACTAAACTGAGCGGACTTTGGTGTAACGTTATATCTGTCATAGATCAAAAATGAGTGGACAAGTGTATTTAGCAAACGCGAGAGAAAGAGGAGGCATCTTTATTGAGGCATTTTCCATACACACCATCTTTAAACAGACCCTTGATCAGGAGAATGAGGGTACAGAAGAAGACGTTATGGTAACTTTAAATGATGAGATAGCATTAAACAGGCGGAGGAGGCTAACGGCAGCGCAGCGCGGACTGGATTCATCGTGTGAGAGACAGACAGAAAAGGAGAGAGAGAGGGAGAGAGAGAGGGAAAGGCCCAGAAGAGGAGAGAGACGGGAGAGAAGAGGTATAGTGTGTGTGATTTCGGATACATTTAGGTTTATAATCTAGTCTTCATCACGAGAAGAGTAGAGAAAATACAGGGAGAGGAGGAGAGAGACAGTAAATCAGTGTTTGTATTATGAAAGACTCAGATTCATAGAACTCAGATTCATAGAACTGGATTGGATAAGCATTGTACGTTATATGCCATGGCAATAAAATGCTTTATAAGTTTGTAAAAGCAATACATTAAAATACCCTTAAAAAAAAAAAAAAATATATATATATATATATATATATATATATATATATATATATATATATATATATATATATATATATATATATATATTTATAGTTTTATTAGTATTTTTATTCAATGCTTTGAAAAATAAGTTAAATCTTTGTAGACTATAAATACATATGTACTATATATCATTTATTTAAATATGTGGGCAACATATTATAGATTCATTTTATTTAAAAATTATTATATTATTCTTATTTTTTAAATTCAACTATAGGGGTGCGGCCAGGTAGGGGGCCTTACAAGACAATGTGCCCAGGGGCCCCTGAGTTCTTAATCCGGGCCTGCAGTCAACACATCAGCATGAGTTTCTGCTCATGAAGTACTTTAAAGGGTCACGAAACACCAAAACACATTTTTTGAGATGTTGACAGTCACATACAGTTAGGTCCATAAATATTTGGACATCATCGACACAATTCTAACATTTCTGGCTCTATACATCAACACAATAGATTTGTTTTTTTTATTTTAAATAAAACGAACATGATGTGCTTTAACTGCAGACTGTCAGCTTTAATTTGAGGGTATTTACATCCAAATCAAGTGAACGATGTAGACCAGGGTTTTTTAAACTGTGGGTCGCACAGTGAACAAAGGTGGGTCGCGCAACGTCACATAGCTGCAGGTATATTTACATTGCGGTGAATCAAAACCAGTACGATTGATGGCAATAACTCAAAAACCTCTTACCCTAAAAAGATCTAAAGTGTTTCACAGCAGTCTTTTTCTGTTTTTTCGCTCAACATTACGAGCACTGCTCCGTTTGAGCCCTCGCAATCTGCGTTTAGCCGGTAGAGCTCGCGCTGAGCGGAGCTTTCAGTAAGGGGCCATCGGAAAAGTGCTATTTTTTTTGTTTTTCGTTTTTTTGCTCCGTCCTGCATGTTTTATTTTAAACACTACTAATTTTCTCTTAAATGAGCACAAACAGTTACACAAGTAGTCGAATGCTTCATTATAGATCTGTGCATTCTTACATTAACACCTCTGTTGTCAACCAAAACACAATGAGAGATTCATTTGCTGCTCTTCACTAAATAACTACAGTATAGTAACTTTAATCAATATGAAAATACAATTAAAAGTGAAATAGATTTTATAGCTTTATTTAATTTATTTAATTATATTTAATTTCTGGATAGGCCATTGATTTTGATAGGCTGAACCTTTTATTTTATTTTCAATATTTTCTAATGCTTGCTATGTATTTTATCAATTGAAGCTATTTGTTGTCCCATATTTTTTACATCCCAACGTTGACAGATTGCTAATCAATAAATAGCTATAGTGCTATCTGTTAGTTTTAACGTCAGCTAATGTTATGGAAGGGCATAGATGTTATGGAAAATAGTAATAGTAATGTAACTACCCCATCATATCTTTCCTTAAGCAAATGTGTAAATATTAGATCTATTCAGCAACAACGTTAACTGCATTGGCATATTTATCTGACGCTTTCCCAGCTTGTAGTAGTCGATCAAAAAGCTATTTAGTTTCTTATGACTATCCACTAGCAGTGGAATTTACTGCTATGTGACGGGGCTTGATCATAATCAAGGGGCTTGATCAAAGGTTGATCATATTCTCTTCTGAAAAAAAAAAGAGTATCTTTTTCAACAAAAAAATGATCACATTTACAGCCAGCATCCCACAAAAAGCACTTCGAGCCTCATTTTGTGCATATCAAATCGCAAAATCCAAAAAGTCACTCACCATATATTTTTTTACTGCTTTGAATGGATACATTTTTTACCCATTTTTCCATATTAAAATATTATGGTGGGTCTTGAGATTGAATTACTTGCCTAGGTGGGTCCTGGAATAAAAAAAGTTTGGGAATCCCTGATGTAGACTACAGTTTGCATATGTATCAGAAGTCAAATCAGCACGCTCTGTTATGAATGAGGTGCAACTTTATTAACATGGCTTCGAAGACTGTTTTTACCTGTTACAGTGTTCAGATGGCAGAGAGATGCCACAATGTGATGCCAACCGTAATTAAAACAAGTAAAAGAAGAAGAATTGTTCAAAGACGTGTTGTCAGTGTCGCGGTCATTAATGTGCCACAATGAAGATTTTGTTTCCATTTCCCCACGATGAGAGAGAACACACATTTGTGGATAACAGTGGTCTGCTTACACGCGACAAAAATACGTTTGCAAGGAAAAATCTTTACCTGAGTGCTCTTCGCATCTGGAAAAGGTGAAATCCGGATTTGCCACTTGTCTCCTTTTAAATAAAGACACGGGTCTAGTTCGTGTTGATTATCCTTTCTACAGATTTGGTAAGTGTGCAAACAATGTTCATTGTTTATGTTCATTTAGATGGCAAAGTTATAGTTAGTATCGTCAGCAGTACTCTTTCAGTTTTTAAAGACACCCCTTAGTCTAAATGATTTAGTTACTAAGTTACAGAACGTTCACCTCACTACAATATTACTGACTGCAAGATCCGTTTTAAATGCTGCTCTCCGAATGTAAACATGTAAACACATTAATCAAACAATAACTGACATGTAGAATTGTTGTTAGATTTCATTGTGAATGCAAGCGCAGGTGTGAAGATTGTGTTGGTTATAGGTGCTAAAATGTTCAGCAGGACCCCCTTAAAATAGATCTGTGTAAAACATATAATTAAAAAGGCAAATACATTGGTATTTATCTAATTTGGGAAGTGGTAAGTGATGAATACCTGAACTCAGGTGTCTAATTCTGTTTGGTAGAAGCATCTTGTCCGGTTGATCGTAGTGTGTGCGTTGTGTTTTCAGTCAACAAGGTCATATATATATATATATACAGGGCTCGAAATTAACTTTTTTACTTGGTAGCACCGGTGCTTCCAACTGCAAATATTTAGGAGCACCAAAAGAATTTTAGGAGCACCAGAGAAAATTTAGGAGCATCCACCAAAAATAAATGAGCACCGCTGCAAATTGTTTTTTAAGGGATTTATTGTATTTTAAAACAACATTTAATAGGACTAACAAAAACCAGAAACAACTATCTAACTAATGCTGCAAAGACATTGATATTTGTGTGCAATAATTCCAAAATGAATGTCTAATAATTAGGCCATAGAATATTAATAATGATAAAAAATGACAATAATAGTAACAATGAATTCCATTTCTCATTATGATACTGCCTTGAATGTGCATGAATGTTATCTGCTATAAAAAGTCTGTTAATTTATGAAAAATAATTGTATAGTTTGCATCAAACAAAAATTAAGCATTGCAGTAAGAAATATTTATTTTATACTGCTGTTTTTATATGCATGTCAATTTAATAAATAATATTTCTGCTACAAAACAAACAAAAGATTATAATAAATCATTCAATTCAATGATGAAAGCTGCAAAGCAGTCATCAGTAAATAAATATAAAAATAATATACACCTCAAAAAGAATAGACAAAAGAAAGTAAGTCTCACTATTACTCTTTAAAAGTTTTGGTTTCAGTTTGTGTCAATTTAGAGGTTCAGTCTGAGATGATCTTCATTTTTCTGTGTTAGTGGAAAGCAGGCGAGTCAGCCGACCCAATTTATGCGCAGGCAGAGCAGGACTCTTGCGCTAACCATCAGCACAATACCGGTCTTTGTTATGAGCCGCAGTTTCAGTGTAAACTTAGTAAAGGCGAGCTCCTTTGGCGATGATATGTACAGTATTAGATTTGACTTTTAGCGGACATTTGCGCTAAACACGCAGTGAATGCAACGCATCGAGATTCGGGCACCTTCTCCAAGAAGCGCGTACTCGATTGATCTCAGCTGGCGGATCATTATTCACCACGTGACGTGTCATGACCGCTTTCATCTGCGCCTCAAATTAGGTGGGGTTTGCAAACCTGTGCGCTTTAAGTTTTTACTCTTCAGCCGTTTGCATTTCCCGTGGTCATAAAAGCTCCTTCCCTGTCATCTGACAGCGGAATACCTTGAGTGAATGACAGCTAATATGAACCAATATAGCGGCAGGGAAGAGCGATTCAGCACGTTTTTACAAAAAAATCAAAACAGGTCGCACTACAACCATTATCTGCAGTCGCACTAATGCTCCCATATATATTATGAGGTCGCATAGATTAATTTTCGGGCGCATATGCGACCAAAATGGTCGCAATTTCGAGCCCTGATATATGTTCAAATCTAACACAAATGTAGTGCGGGAGTAAGAAACAAACCTTGGAGTAATACATAAAAATCTGTCCTGCAGGTCTAGCTTTGCTGACAGTCTACCCACTTATGACATCTGCCTGGATTTTGGTTTTTGCTTTTCCTTGTAAGGTTCCAGCATAGGTCTACTTGGGTTAGGTGACCAAATAATTAGCATTTTATTGAATAAAGGCAACTAACAGTTCACAAATAGCAGGTTAATTTCTAAAAATTGCAGTGGGGCACAAGAAAAGGTGTTTGGTTTTGAGGGCTGTGAGTAAAAAAAAAAATTCAGGACCACTGGCCTAATAGGCAGTATGTTGACATGAGCTCCACTGGACATCGCATATCCAAACTGTGTTTGTTATTTTTGGCTGGAAAAAAAAAAAAAAAACATAGCATCCATCCTCACCTGCTGATAGGCAGTGGTGTACACCATCACGTTTTGTTGCTGTCCGTCAGCTGTTATGATCCCTGCAGGTAAGGGATTTGCTGAGAAAGAAAACATATAGTGTTTGATTGGTCGATTTAGGTTGAATTTATCATGATATAAATCCGTTTGCCAAGATAAAGCAATAAAGAGTAAACTTCTCCACTGACCCCTTTAATGCCCAACAACAGTTTATATATTATACACTACGCACAATAGGTTAGAGAAACTGTGATAGACTCAGTGAATGTGAAACATAAGGTGTTTGTTTCACTTCACACATTTTGGGAAATGGAGGCAACTGTATTGGGGTCATAGACACACCTCATTTCGTGTTTTCCATGTAATAGTCTCATTGTTTACAGGTGTGCCTTATAATGGGGTCAATACCAAAAGACAATCTTTTTCAATGTGGCATCAATTTCAACATCCTGTGGGTACAAAAATCTGGTATTGTCAGTTAGTCATTCTAAGATCATCATGGGTTAGGTTTTGAAAGAATTACAACAACTCCCCCCATCCTAGCGCTAGTCTAGGTAGGTTAGAAGTAGGGAGATTGAGGAGGCGTGCACTGGCCCACGCTTGTCTGACTATATACCATAAGAGCACTGATCTTACCCCTCCTGTGTGGGAGGTTTAGCCTTGTTTGTGGGATTTGGGCTTAAGATTTGATGAGAGGAGGAAGTGTTTTTTGTGTGTTCCAATTGTTGGCTGTTGCACAATGTGCCAACGTCTTTGGGATGGTTTTGATGGGTTTGGATGCTGTAGGGATCAATGGTTGAGGTTTGGGATTCATTTCTCCTTTTGTTACTCCCTCAAGACCAGTTGTGAGAGGGAAATGTTTAAGACACTTCACCAGTAGTGTACCTCAGTTTCATCGGGTGTTTCGATTCTTTAAACACTAGACACCCTCGTCTGAGGCGATCAGCACTAGTTGATCAATTCCAGGCGAGTGTCTTACTGCCAATTTGTGATAGGAAGTTCACCAGATCCTCAATCTGTTTGTTTAGGGTTCTGTTTTTTAGTCAGGGTTGTTAGGGGATTTGTGCATGGTTTTTCCAAAGGCTTGGGGTTATGCCCTTTAATGACTTAGGGTTGGGTTTAGGGTTTGGTGTGGGTGAGGGTTGTCCCTTTAAACTGAGGTTAGGGTTAGGGTTTGAGTTAGGTGAGGGCTGTCGTTTTCCCAAACTTTTTACAAGAATTATGGTTATGCCGTTTGGTTGGGTTTAGGGTTTGGTGTGGGTGAGGACTGTCCCTATCATGGGTTAGGGTTAGGGTCATGGCTCAAACAGCCATAAAAACACAATGTCACTCAATGTACGAGCAGCACCACTTGGCTAAGGTGCACCCTCAGGTCAGTTGCAGGTAGACAGATGTTGCTCGTGAACTTGGTGTGTCTCAAAGTGTCAACAGCAGACTTGCATCAAGACACAGAACTACTGGCAGAGTTCATGACATACCCAGGAGTGGAGCCCCACGAGTGACAGACCGCAACAATGAGCACCTAAGCACCTTTGCACTCAGACATCAATATGCATATGCCACACAGCTGCAGGTCCGTTTAAGAGATGTGAGGGGTACTAGGGTTTCCAGACAAACCATTTGCAACGACTCCACCACTTTGGCTTAAATGCCAGACAACCATTGCAGGTTACTCCACTGACACCAAGACACCGACATGAACATTCCAGTGAGCACAAGTCAGACTATGTGACCTGTGGTCTACAGTCCTGTTCACTGATGAGTGTCGAGTCACCTTGCACAGCAATGATTGTTGTCAGTGTTGCTGGAGAAGGCGAGGTGAGCCATTTGCTGAGGTCAACATGGTCCCCAGGGTTTGCTTTAGTGGAGGAGGTGCAAAAGTTTTGGCAGGCATCATCAGTCAGTGCAAAACAGATTAGGTTATTGTAGATGGCTCAGTCACTGCAAGTTCTTACCTCAGAGACATTATAGATCCCATCATCCCCAAATTCTGCAAGCACACCCCCAACTTTCTGTTCATGGATGATAATGATCCACCCCATTGTGGCAGAATTGTCACAGCTCAACTTCAGGAAGTTGGAGTGCCTCATATGGTATGGCCATCAATGTCCCCTGACCTGAACCCCATAGAGCAAGGCTGTGTCCGAAACCGCATACTTCCATAATATATAGTACGCTAAAATCAGTATGCGAGCCGAGTAGTATTTCCGAATTCATAGAATTCGAAAAACAGTATGCGAGAAGTACCCGGATGACTTACTACTTCCGGCGAGATTCCAAAGTGTGCATCCCATGCATACTGCGCTATCCCATGATGCCCCGAGAGCGAATTCATGAATGGGAGTAAAGCGACGCAAATGATGCAGGTACGTCTATTGTGTATAAACTTTTATGGACACTCAATAACTCAGTCTACACATTAGTCCAGATGAACACACTAAAACTTCCGCTTTATTTTCCACGCGCACGCACCACATGCACGCGCACGCACTTCAATAAATCTTACAACATGCTGAACACAACAATTCCCCCCCCCCCTCCAAGAACTAGATGACTTAGTAAACAAGTTTAGTAAACAGCCAAAACAGCAGACACATCTTAACCTTTATGCATGAAAGTCTATGATATAATCCTTAAGATAGGCTGGACGAGTCTTCGCCCGAACTGGTCTACCTCCCAAACCCTCCTGCTGTTGCATTTCTGGAACATCTTGGATAGGATCGTGCAATGTTTGGGAAGGACAGGGGTCAGTGTCTGCCAAGAGTGGTGGCGGATCAGGCTCCGCCTGTTGTGGGGGCTCCCTGAGCTGACGACCCTGAGGTGCCTGGTATAGCTGCTGCTGTACTGGCTCAGGTTGTGGGGTTGGAAAGTTTATTCCTCGTGTTGCTGCCCCCATTGGTTCTGTTGCCCTTGGGCCTCTTGTTGTAGTAAGGGGAATAGGCACTTTCTGCAATCTACTTGCATGCCAGCGAGAACCATCACTCAACATATATGTGGTTGAGCCTAACCGACGAACTACTTGGTGAGGTTCAGACCAGAAAGATGCCATTTTACTGCTACGGTGGGGTCTGCGGGCCCGCACCCAGTCCAGTACCTCGATGTTAGCATGCCTAACCCTGTGTCGTTTGTCGAAGTTATTTTTCATACGATCCTGGTTTGTAGTGACAGCCACATTGGCTTTTGCTTGGGGCTCCTTTACTGTCGTTGCTGGCAAACCACATGCTCTTAGCCGGTCTAGGGGCAGTTCTATCTCCCGGCCAAGCATGAGCAGAGCAGGTGAAACGTGAGTGGTACTGTGCTGACTAGCCCTGTAGTGCATTAAGGTTAGGTTAAGTGCCATTTGGAATGAGTATCCCTGAACCAGATGTGCCCGAACCCCATTCTTAAGACTCTGGTTAAACCTTTCCACTCCGCCATTTGCTTGCGGGTGATAGAGTGCAGCACGAATGTGTTTGATCCCCTTACTGCTTAGGAAAGTAGAGAATTCCGCAGACATAAATTGGGGACCGTTGTCAGTAGTTATAGCACGGGGCATGCCCCAACGAGCAAACAGGCTATCCAGTATCTGTGTGATAATTTGGGAAGTAACTGTTCCTGTTGGCACTACCTCTGGCCATTTGGAATGGAGATCATAGATGACAACCAGAAAGCGTTGATGAGGGGGAACTCCGTGGCCATGAATTTCACCACAGATATCTACCTGAAGGTGCTCCCATGGACGTGATGGCCATGCAACTGGCTGCAAAGGGGTTGGAGCTGGTTGCCCAGTCTTCCCACTGAGAAGGCATGGTCCACAGTCTCTGACAAGTCCTTCAATATCCCGGTCGATGCCTGGCCACCAGACCAGATCCCGGCATCTCTGCTTAAATTTCACAATGCCTAAATGGCCCTCATGCGCCATTGATAGGACACGGGCACGCAAGCTGCTTGGCACTACTGTACAGAGACCCCTGGAAACACACACATCACCCCAGCATGACAGTTCATTCCGCACCCTACCAAATGGCACCAATTCCTCAGGTACTCGTGCAGGCCACCCTGAGCGTATATATGTGCGGATAGTTGATAGTATAGGATCCTGCTCAGATTCTTTCTGCAACTCCTCCAAGGAGACAGCCGATTGCAACGGTGCATGGAGCATCTGAATGAATTCTGGCTCCGCATCGTTACTGCTTGGTGGGACTGCCGGTGTGGGTGCAGTAATAGATCTGGATAAGAGATCTGCTACCACATTGTCTCTCCCAGGTGTGAATTTGAGTTGATAATCATACTGTCTCAGGCGCTCACCCCATCTGTGTAGGCGCAGAGGTTTATGACCTGAGCCGGAAGCTGATAAGAGTGTGGTAAGCACCTGATGATCCGTGCGGAGTGTGAAACGTCTGCCATAAAGATAGAGATGCCACCTCTCTGAGGCCCAGACACAGGCAAGGGCTTCCCGTTCGCCCACAGAGTATCGCTGTTCAGTGGGCGTCAGGGCCCTGGACGCAAATGCTACCGGCCTTTCAACACCATCCTGTTCTTGTGAAAGAACAGCTCCCAGTGCCTGTGTGGAGGCATCACAAGTGACAATAGTCAGACTGTTTGGGTCAAAGTGAGCTAGAATGGGAGGTGTGGTTAGCTGAGATTTTAGAATTTTGACAGCCTCAGTGCATTCTGCAGTCCAATTCCACGGTTCATCTTTCTTTAGCAATTGGCGGAGGGGTGCTGTGGTTCGGGAGTACTGAGGTAGAAAACGCAGGTAGTATGCTGTCATGCCCAAAAATGAAGCTACCTGGGAAGTGGAGGAGGGTTCTGGGATTCTGTGAATGGCCTCGATATTTGACTGAAGCGGGGCAATGCCTTGGGATGTGAGTCGAAACCCAACAAAATCAATGGCTGACGTAGCAAATGTGCATTTCTCCTCATTCAGTGTGAGATTATGCTCCATGAGCGCAGTAGCCACCCTGTAGAGACGATCATTATGTGTCTGGATATCTGCTGCATGCACTACAATGTCATCCAAGAAAACAGCAACCCCGGGGATACCAGCCAAGATAGTTGTCATCACCTTTTGAAAACAGCTGGGGGCGGAGCTTAAGCCAAATGGCATGCGTGTGTAGCGATATACCCCTGTGTGTGTGACAAACGCTGTGAGGTTTCTGCTAGAAGGATGCAGTGGCACTTGCAAATAGCCTTGTCTCAGATCCAGCTTTGTGAACACTTTTGACCCATAGAAATGAGTGGTCAGCTCCTCCGCTGTGGGTAAAGGGTATTTGTCTGGTATAACAGCCTTATTGACAGATCGCAAATCCACACATACCCGAATTCCACCAGACTTTTTCCTAGCAATGACCAGGTTAGAGATCCAGGGGGCAGCATTGACTGGTTCAATCACTCCTATCGCCAGCATCGTTTGAAGCTCTGCAGTCACTTCATCCCGCAGTGCGAGAGGGATTCTGCGCAGGGGTTGAATGACTGGCGACACCTCCGGATCCACCAGAGGCCTGTGGGTAAAAACTGTGAGGCACCCCAGTCCTTTAAACAGTGCCGGCCATCTCTGCTGCCATGTAGTGGTGATGTGGTGGATATCCGACCCCTTGTTGTCTCGCAGTGTGAATCCTAAACATGTGAAAAGGTCCAATCCCAGGAGGTTGGCACCCCGCTCAGTAATATAGAAAGGAAATGATGGTATGTGTTTAGAGCCATAGCGGACTGGAACATGAAGAACACCCAGCATAGTGATCTTAGAGCTGTCATAACCACAAAGAGATGTAGAGGGCTGTTGCAGTGGCAGATGGGAGAAGAACTTGTGGTATGTGTTGGCATTGAGCAGAGAAGCTGCCGCACCCGTATCCAGCAACAGTGGAAGGCTCACCTCACCAAGGAGTACAGTACATGTCCTAAAAGCTGCTTGCCCTCCTGAAACATGTCTGATTTCAGTGCAGTTATACGGAGCATGTGGGTGTCGCTTCAGTGATGCTTGAGCAGCTGGTGCAGAACGGCATACTTTTGCAAAGTGATTTTTTTTTTGGCAATTCCTGCAGATCTGTCCTCGTGCAGGACAATTTTGAATAGAGTTGTGTGAATTAGATCCACAATTGCTGCAGAAAACTAAACTTCTACGATTTCCTTGATGCTGTGTAAGCTGCACTGGAAAACATGTTTCTTCAGTTTCTGTATTATGTGGGGATAATGGGCCGTGGTTTGTGAGACAGACAGATCGCATCTGCTGTAACGGTACGTCCGCCAGGGGGCGCGCATCTGCCAGCAACGTAGAGCATTCAGTGGCAGCCTCCACCTGCACAGCTATAGCAACAGCATGATCTAAAGTTAATTCATCAGGCTCCAGCAGCAGTTTCTCCCTGGTCTTGTCACACAATATCCCCTCGATAAACTGATCCCGAACAATCTGATCTTGAAGAGTTCCATAATTGCATGAGCGTGCCATATCTCGCAGATTAGTTACATAATTCTGCACGGACTCACCCGAGTGCTGAAGCCGTTTGCGCAGCTTGTATCGGCGCAGCAGCACGCGCTGTTGCCCGGTGAAGTGATTCGCGAGGAGAGCGACTGCTTCCTCGTATGTTTCTGCATGTCCCAGAGCACGATATATTCTCTGTCCCTCCGCCCCGAGACAGTGGCGAAGCAGAGCGATTTTTCTCCGATCGGAGATGTCCGTGAAATCCATAGCCTCAAGGTACACTGTGAAACCATCTAACCAGTTCGCCCATGGAATAGGCGGGTCGCCAGCCACTGGGAGGAAAGGTGGTGGTGCAGGTAAGCTAAATTCAGCCATCTTCGTCGCCAATATTGTGTATAAACTTTTATGGACACTCAATAACTCAGTCTACACATTAGTCCAGATGAACACACTAAAACTTCCGCTTTATTTTCCACGCGCACGCACCACATGCACGCGCACGCACTTCAATAAATCTTACAACATGCTGAACACAACAACGTCACGTGACTATGTCAAAATAGTGGATGTAGTACGTCCGAATTCTATTCATACTTTTCACATTCATACTGTATAGAAAGTACTTTTCTAACGGCCGAGTAGTACGTTTAAATTCAAATGCAGTACCTACCGAGTAGTAGGCGGTTTCGGACGCATCCCAAGTCTGGGACCAGTTGAAGAAGATGCTGGATTATCGTACCCCACCCCCACGTGACCTGGCAAAACTGCGTGTAGCACTTGTCGAAGAGTGGAACGCATTGCCTCAGAACAACATCATGAGGCTAGCGAGGAGCATGAGACTTTGCTGGCAAGCTGTCATTGTGGCAAATGATGCGCGCTACTGACATTGTCAATTTTTGTTATTTGTGGCTATTCTTGTTATTGTCTAAATTTTTGGAGTAATAAATATTAAACTACTGAAAATGGTGTTTCTTCTCATATATTATTGGTAATATCAATGGAAACTTTTACTTATTTCATTTCAGAGCAAATAGGACAAGCACTCATGTGAATAACAATATCCCTAAGTTAATTTGAGTAGTGTAATAGAGGCGGCCTGTTTGACTGATCAAGAATCTGTTCCATGCGGTTATCGGGAACTGTTGCACACTCTAAACCTATTAAATAGTTCTTATTTATTGAATATGAGTGAAATAAGATATAAATAACATTAGTTTAGTTTTCTTTTAATGAAGACTAGATATCCTAAAATACAACTCACTGTAAGTCTGTTAAAAAAAAAAAGCACATAATTACAAAATTGTTAACATTTAAATACATCTAAATGGTCTCTCTTAAAATAAGGTTTTATTACTTTATGTATTTATTAACATTAACTGTTAATAAACGATACTTGTATTCAGGGCTTAACATTAACACCCGTCAACCCACCAAATGCGGGTAGATTTTAGCTTTGGCGGGTTAGACAGCCGCTCCCACTAGCCACTTTGGCTGGTTGAAAGTTGAGTTTTCTTAAAAGCAGGGTTCGACAATAATGATGACCCAATATGCGTGCAAATGTGATCTTAGAATAGAGAAACAGCACGACTAACAAAAATAATTGCTTTCGCGCGAGCAATAGAAAGCAGATGAATACTAAATGAGAGGATGATCAGTCGCGCAAACAGCTGATGTAATGCACGCGACTGTTTAAAGCGTGCGCGCTCCTGTTACCTTGCTTGAAGCAACCGTGCCTGTAACGCAACTATGACCGGTTCTCTTTCATATAGAACTGACAAAAAGTTATACTAATGCACCCACAGTCTTGCTGCTTTCAAGAGCTCAGCCTCCAAAAGTGTCTTTTTGTAAGCAGCACCGGTTGCTTTCGCTTTGAAGAGATTTTTTTTTTTTTTTTTTTTCAAATCTTTTTATTAACATTTTGGTCAATAAAACATCAATTTCAAAAGTAATTGAAAAACAGAGAAAAATGATCTTTGCTCCAACAGAGCCCCCCCCCACCCCACAGCACCGTTTATAAACAATATGTTATGCCTATTTTTAATCTGTTTTACATTCTGTCGCAATATATACATACATACAATACAAATAGACAAAAGTTCCATTATATGTTCACTCATCTATTGTACATATATACGCACACAACGAGTCACAATAGGCTTAGCAAATGTAAAACAAAGAAATTAAATAATTTAGATAGAAATTAAAATGTAGTCAAATAAAATGGAGGGAAAAAAATGTGAGAAACCCATAACTAATGGTCAAACTGAAAAAATTAAGTTTTGATCCATTTGTTTTATATATGTCAACACTGGCTGCCAAATAAGATGAAATTTTTGGCTGCAACCTTTGGTAGAGTACCGAATCTTCTCCATTGTAAGATGGTACATAAGGTCTCTAATATAATGATTAAAAGTTGGAGGAAATTTGTCCTTCCATTTGAGCAGTATAAGACGTCTAGCAATTAATGTTGAAAAAGAAATCATGCTTTTGGTATTATTGTCTAAACCGGGATCTGTTATTAAACCAAATATTCCTGTAACAGGGCAAGGGTCAATTGTTACATGTAAAACATTTGAAAAAAAATTAAATATTAATTGCCAGAACTTGGTAATTTTAGAGCATGACCAAAGCATGTGTGTGTGATTAGCTATTTCTACGTCACATCTATTACATAGGGGATTTATAGTTGGTAAAAATTTTGCTAATTTTACTTTTGTCCAATGAAGGCGATGGACCACTTTAAACTGAATAATTGTATGTCGCAAACAAATTGAAGTTGAATGAATCTTATTTATAATGTCTAGCCAAATTTCCTCAGAGAGGGTCAACTCAAGTTCATTTTCCCATTGTTGTTTCGACTTTGTTACTGAAGTTAGATTTTGTGAGGAGATAAAAGAGTAAATCACACCTATATTACCTTTGAGAACTGGATTGGTTTTTAAAATGGTGTCAAGTAATGTTTCTGTAGGTAAAGTTGGAAAATCTACTGTATTAGAAATCATAAAACTGCGGATCTGTAGATATCTAAAGAAATGTGTTTTAGGGATATTGTATTTTGTTCTTATTTGGTTGAAGGACATGAAATTGGAATCGCTATATAAATCATTCAGTGTGGTGAGCCCTTTTTCTATCCAGCAATTAAATGTAGCATCTGCAATCGAAGGAGTAAACATATGATTTTTTATAATAGGGGCCTGCATGGATAGATCAGTAAATGATAAAGCTCGTCTAAATTGGTGCCATATTTTAAAAGATGTTTTAACAATTGGATTCGGAGAGTATCTAGATATTGGATCAGGAAGAGGAATCTTAGAACAGAGTAAAGAAGATAATGCAAATTTACAAGAAGCCTTTTCTAGTTGTAACCATGTGGGATTATCAGAAGGGTTAATCCAATACAACATAAATTTAATGTTAGAAGCCCAATAATAATGTTGGAAATTTGGGAGAGATAACCCACCAAAAGAGCAGTGTCTTTGTAATAAATTTTTACGCATGCGAGGTATTTTCCTATTCCAGATGAAATCAGATATAAGGGAGTCTATGTTGTTAAAGAAAGACTTGGTTAAAAAAATTGGAAGACACTGAAATAAAAATAGCAGTCTAGGCAGTATATTCATCTTAACAGTGTTAATTCTACCTCCTAAAGATAAAGAAAGCAGGTTCCAACGATCAAGATCTTGTTTTAAGTTATGTATAAGTGGGCTAAAGTTAGCATTATAAAGTTTATGATATTTATGAGTAACCCAGACACCCAAGTATTTAATTTTCTCGGTACTTATTTTAAACGCAAATGAGTTAGATAATGTTGTGTAAGCTGTACAATTCACCGGCATAAGTTCACTTTTCTTAATATTAATTTTATAACCCGAAATTTTCCCGAAATCATTTAAAAGTCCAATCAGTGCTGGCAAGCTTGTAAGTGGATGAGATAAGTATACAAGCATGTCATCTGCGTACAAAGAAACTTTGTGTTCAACATTCCCTTTATATATTCCCTTAATTAGAGTATTCTCTCGTATAGCCACGGCTAGTGGTTCGATTACCAATGCAAATAAAAGAGGAGATAATGGGCAGCCCTGTCTAGTACCACGTTGTAAAGAAAAAAAAGGAGATAGATTATTATTTGTTCGCACTGCCGCCACCGGTGAGTTATAAATTATTTTAATCCAATGAATAAATTTTGAACCAAACCCAAATTTTTCCAAAACATAAAAAAGAAAGTCCCACTCCACCCTGTCAAATGCTTTCTCAGCATCAAGCGATAGTAGTACCTCAGAAGTATTAGACGGAGTGGGATCATAAAGAATACTTAAGAGTCTTCGTATATTGAAAAATAGTTGCCGGTTTTTAATGAACCCAGTTTGATCACTCGATATTACAGAAGGCAGAACGTTTTCCAGCCTACGAGCTAACATTTTGGCCAGGATTTTGCTGTCTACATTGAGAAGAGAGATTGGGCGATAAGAGCCACATTCGAGAGGGTCTTTATTTTCCTTGAGGATAAGCGTTATGACTGCTTGTTGCATAGTTGGAGGAAGAGTCCCAGAATGAAATGCTTCCCCAAATACATTTGACAACAGTGGAGCTAAGTCATTCCTAAATTTTTTATAGAATTCGCTCGGAAACCCATCAGGTCCAGGTGACTTAGAGTTTTGCATTGACAATATTGAGGCATTTATTTCTTGAACTGAAAAAGGGGCCTCAAGTTCGGCTGCAGTCTCTTTATCAATTGAAGGAATAGTAATTTTATCAAAAAAAGATGAGAGCAAATTTGGGTCCTTAGGAGATTCTGACTTGTATAATTTTGAGTAAAACTCATAAAAACATTGATTAATCTGCTGATGCTCTGTATGTTTTTGGCCTAATTGATCTATTATTTGGGTAATAGTGCGATCTGCTGCTTTTTGTCTTAACTGATGAGCTAAAATTCTACCCGTCTTCTCACTATGTTCGTATATTCTATAACGTGTTTTATTTAATAAATTCTCAATATGTTTGGTGTTTAGAAGATTATATTCAGTTTGAAGCGATAATCTTTGTTTATTTAGGGTGGGTGATGGTGTAAGGGCTAGTGTGGCATCTAATTTAATTATAGCATTGGTTAATTCCTCAAGCCTGACTCTTTGTTTTTTTCTAATATAGGAACTATAGGATATTATCTCTCCTCTTAAATATGCTTTCATAGCTTCCCATATTACTGAGAAAGATGTTTCTGGTGTTTGATTAAGTTCAAGAAATATTTTAATTTTAGAGGATATCAAGTTAGTAAATGTTTCATCTGAAAGCAGTAATGTATTTAAACGCCAGGGACAATATTTGTCAAGTGTGACTGGGATGCACAGCGTCATTAATAAAGGGGCATGGTCAGAGATAACAATGGCACAATATTCACAATAGCTAATCAGAGGTATAAGATTATTATCTAGAAAAAAGTAGTCTATGCGGGAATATGTCTGATGGACAGATGAGAAAAAAGAATAGCTTCTAGACACAGGATTACGAAATCGCCAAATATCTGATACCCCATATGTATCTATAAATGTTTTAATGGCCTCAGCTGACTTTGACGAGGGAGTAGTTTTAACTGAACTACGATCTAAGGATGACATTACACAATTCATATCTCCTCCTAATATCAAAGAGTGTGTGTCCAAATTTGCTAGTTTAGAGAAGATATTTGTAAAGAAAACACTGTCATCATAATTTGGTGCGTACACATTAGCTAAGATGACTGAGATATTATAAAGTTTGCCAATAACAATGATGAAGCGACCTGCAGGGTCTGCTTTTACCATCGAGGCCTCAAATGGGACATTTTTTTCAATAAGGATTGCTGTTCCCCTAGATTTAGAATTAAAATTAGAGTGATATAATTGACCCACCCAATCACATTTTAACCTAAAATGATCTATTTTACGCAAATGCGTTTCCTGAAGAAAAGCAATCCCTACTTTAAGTTGTTTTAAATGCAAAAGTACACTTTTCCGCTTAACAGGGTGATTTAAGGACTTAACATTCCAGCTAATAATATTAATGTTGCAGCCTGATGATTTATTCATTTTATTAATCATTTGAAAAATGAAGCAGAAATCTCTCCTCCCCCCTAATAAAGAAAAGGTACATAAAGTAATTTATAAAATGTAAAACTGGTGCTGTTAAACCCACCCACACGTCACTCGAATGAACAGAGTGACTCCCAACCCCATTGATTAAGTTTCCACACATTTAAGTGTTTGTTTTGGAGAAATCACAGTGTAGCAGGCGCTCCTAAACCAAACATAAATATAGAGCGTGTAACCTTATTTCACTATATTTAACTTAAAGTGGTCGGTTTACACAACACAATAATAATCAACTAAGAACGTAGATGACTTTAAAAGATTTAAAGGGAAAAAAAAAAAAAAAAGAAAAAAAAAAGGTTTGCTTTCTACAACCTCGTTGCGTCTTCGAATTCTAAAGATGTCATCTGCTCACCATTTATAGAAAAAAAATTTGAAATGGAAAGTAAGTAATAACTGTCTTTTTGAAGCACGTTGAATATCTGTAATGCAAGTTCAGTGTCTGTTCTATACAGTAGCCTCGCCCGTCAGATGCACAATATTTTGTCTAATGTTCAACATTGTCCAAGACGATATTTCTCTTCACAAATGTCATGGCTTCTTCTGGGTCACAGAAATCCTTCTCGTTTCCATTGTAAGTGATCCTGAGTTTTGCTGGGTGGAGAATACCATAACGCACTCCGTCTCGTCCTCGAAGCAACTTCTTGACATCATTAAACGCTGATCGTGCGCGAGCCACGCTTGGAGGGTAGTCAGGAAATATGAGGATTGTAGATCCTTTAAATCTGAGGGGTCCCGTCTCTCTTGCTCTGCGGAGAATCTCGACACAGTCCCTGTAGTAGTGTAATTTGGCCACAATTACCCGAGGTTTGCCACCGGGCTGTTTGGGCTGGAGGCCACGGTGCGAGCGATCCACGAGTATCTCTCTGTCAATTTCTAGGACCTCCTTTAACAACTTTGAGACTGAATCTGGAGAGCTCGAGCCTGGTCCTTCTGCCACGTTCAGTATACGTATGTTCGACCTCCTCATCCTACCCTCCATATCAGTGCATTTCTCCTGCAACGCCGTAACAGCCGTTTCAAGTTCTCTCACTGACTTTTGTAATGTAGTCACATCATCCGAACATGTAGACAGCCCTTGTTCTATTTCAGTAACCGTCTTTTTCATGGTTTCAAAGTCAGATCGCAGTAGGGTGATGTTGCCGACAACTTCAGTTTTGACAGCCTGTAGTTCCGATCTCATGTTGTTAAATTCGTCCGAAAGAACAGCTTTCAGTTCGACCCTAAGCAACGTGGGGATGTCATTTTTCAAGAGCGACAGGATTTCAGCTTTTGTATCCTCCATCTCGGTAAGTTTCTCTGGCGATTTCTGATCAGTACACGAGGCGCCAGGCCTACTCACAATTGTCTTTCCGGT
The DNA here is from genome assembly GCF_052040795.2 of Danio rerio. NCBI lineage: Eukaryota > Metazoa > Chordata > Actinopteri > Cypriniformes > Danionidae > Danio > Danio rerio. Next base: position 31,206,578 of record NC_141045.1, on the reverse strand, counting down.
GTAGGTATATTGTCGCAGATTTTTCGCCATTTACGTATCTCCGTGACCAAAACAGAAAGAAAATTTGTGTAAACAAAGTATTAAATGATGTTTTAACGCGGTTTGCAAACAAAAGACGCTCAAAATACAGTTAAGTTAATCAAATTTAGCGGAGCTCACCCAAAACACCACCTATCCCATACCTGCTCACTAGCGCCCCCCCTTGAAGAGATTATTAATTGGCCTTAACCATGTGATCATGCTTTCATTATCACACAGTATGTTTTTCACCTGCTTTCTTTTGCTTACGGTTATTTTTGTTTATATAGTTTAATTATCATTTTTTTACAACAACATTGCTTTAATATGTGATTAACTCTCCATTAATGTGTAGTTAACTGTGAACAGAGAGAACTTTAGCGAAGACAGATTACTGTGCATAATTTTTATTCATGACAATAATTATCTTTTTTTTTTTAAGTCAATTGTTTTTCTTTGTTTTTTTTTTTTTAAATGTTTTGTTAAATAAAAAGTATAGTACACCGCTGTATTTAGCTTGTTTTGAGACATTTAAAATTTGTAGCTAAGAAATAATTATTGTTTGGTGTGGTCAGAGATAAATTTGGTAAATCCTTAATTTTGAGTTCTGAAGTCATGTGAAATAAAAACTAATTGTAATACAACACTATGAAACCATGGCCCATTTGCTCATACACGACACACAAAATGTGAAATGAATGAGGAGGCATGTGGACAAAACACAAAATCTAAAGTAATTTGAGCATGTCAAAGTCATATTTATGCATGTAAAAAATATTTTCCCAATAACAAAATTGTGGCTAGTGAAAATGCACAGTGGCTAGTAACGTTGGAAAACTACTAGCCACTGTGGCTGGTGATCAAAAAAGTTAATGTCAAGCCCTGCTTGTATTTATTAATCAGAGATTTAGTAATGTATTATTAAAATTAAAATTCATGCTTGACAACATTAGTTAACACACTGTGAGTGAACATGACAATGAACAACTTTATTTTCATTAACTAACATTGGCAAAGATATAGTAATAAATGCACCGTTGGTTATTTGTTCATGTTAGTAAATACAATAACTAATACAATCTTACTTTAAAGTGTTACCATTAAAATAAACAATAAAAATCTAAAGAGCTAATCCAATAATAGAATACGTACATATACAGCATCGAGTATTCCAGTGTAATAATATCGTATAAAATATTACAATGATATTAAAACAAAATAAATAATAAATTATACATCTATATAAGTTAACAAGGTACTTACCGAAAGACTCGTCAGTCAGCTCATCTCCCATACCTTCAGTTACAGTTACAGTGCTTATGCCCTTCTCTCCTTTCATCGCCTGAGAACATAAACACAAATGAAACATAAATGAACCCTTGTCTGCTTTTGGCGATGTTTTCATCCACTCGGGGGTGATTTTGAGTCTTAATTTGGCCCCAACTTTCTCTATGCTTTAGCAAATGGAATGATTTTTGTGACAAATCTTATTTTGATACATATTTTGGGAAAATGCTTTAAAATTTTACAAAAACTCGACAACACAGCACATTTTTTACTCTTTCAATAGTTGTTAGTGGCTGTTTTTGCCCCATTGACTTCCATCATAACAACATTTTTGATTGCAAAGTCATGACACCATATAATCATGCATTCCTGATTAGAGCTGGTTTTCCCTGTTGGGAAGAGGTACAATTTGTCATTTGTATTGTTGATCATCACATGCATTAGGAAGAACGCTTCTGGCCTTTAAAGGAAGTGCATTCATTTACTTTTCAGTTTAGTCTCTTTAATAATCAGTGGTCGCCACAGTGGAATAAACCATCAACTTATCCAGCATATGTTTTTATGCAGCGGATGCCCTTCCAGCTGCAACCCAGCACTGGGAAACTCCCATACACTCTTGCATTCACATACATACACTACGGCCAATTTAGCTAACCTAATTCACCTATAGCACATGACTTCTGAATGTGGGGAAACCGGAGTGTTGGGGAATTCATTGTGTATGAATTTCTGATGAATGTATTACTCTCATTTATATGCCTATTTGAGGGACTTCCGTATTATTTTTATTATTATTTATTATTATTTATTAAAGCAGCGCAAATGTTTGTGCATGCTATGATATTTTCACCTATGTCTTATTGTGCAATAATCTGGGGTCAAGCAACCCAGTCAGTTGTTAAGCCTGTAATGTCTCTTTACAAACAAACTTTAAAAGTAATGGATCAGAAACCAATAAGATGGCACTATTGTCAAATTCTTAAAAAATATCATTTGTTAAGTTTTGATAGTTTTTTAAAGTTTTCGTTTTTAAAAAACATGTTTAAGTGTAGACATGGTCTTGCTCCTAAAGTAGTTTGTGAGTTAATAAATAAACTCAGTAGTGATGGGGCGAAGACTAGAGGGGCAGTAAGTGGCAATTGTAGAATCCGCAGATGCAGAACCGCTGTGGGTCAGTCATCCTTTTCAGTTAAAGGTTCACATCTATGGAATGCCATGCCTGTTCATTAAAAGTTACAATCAGAACTTCCAGTTTTTTCTGTAAAGCTAAAAGAATGGTTGAAATCTTTACAGCAATGTGAACATTAAGCATTATTCTTTCAGGTTGGTCCCATTTACATTTCTCTTTATCCATATGGACTTGCATCTTATGTTTATGGCTCTGTAAATATTGTACATGTTTGCTGTATTGTGTTTTGTTCTAGCCGGTTTTCTTTATTATTATTATTATTTTTAATTTAATTTAATTTTTTTTTATGTAAAGCCTAACCAGGGACGAGGGCTGCAAATTAGCTTTATGCTATATGCCCTATGTACACAACATCGGTTATCTTTGTATAACAATGTCAAGTGTATTGTCCCTGTAAAATCAACAAGCAAATAAAAAAATATTATTATCTATTGTATTATTACCCATACCGGTGGCATTATTATCAGGTATGTGTGTGTTTTGGTATATAAAAAAGGCATTTTGTGTAAATGCAGTCAGAGATGAGAAGATAAATTAGAAGAGCAGCATTAATGTCACAATGAGGGTAGATTTATGAATGCAAGGCCATAAGGACACCTGTGTTCTGTTCTGTAACTCATGATAAGGCACACCTGCACATGCACGCACACGCATTTGTAATGACTTCTAAAAAAATATGAGTACCCATGAACTTCAGCTGAACTTACAGTTGACAGCTCAGTGTACAGTGAACAAGATATATTGCTGAGCATTGTTTTTTGGCTAAGTCATCGCTTTTGAAACAGGAAGGAAAAACCTTACTGGACATGGGTAAGACCCCTGAAAGACCCTGAGACTTTATTGGTGGCGGGCACCTGAGAGATTTAAGATTCCATAAGCGGAGAAGCTGATGGATGTTCGGCAGACACTCGAACGACCTGTCTCTGTTGCTGATGCTATAACAATAAACTGCTTTGCCTCAAGACTTCGGACATCTCAGACTTTGTCATTTTTTGAAAAGTTTGACTTAGAGAATATTTTGCAGACCAGAATCTTATTTCCACAACAGTAGCACCTGAAGGAAACCTACACAAACATGGGGAGAACACAGAAATACCAACTGGCTCAGCCAGGGCTCGAAACAGGAACCTGCTGTGAGATGACAACGTTACCCACTCCCGCACCGTGTCACCCCTTTATATGGAGTTATTTGGAGTATAGTGTGTGTGTGAACTTGCAAACTTTGGGCTCTATTTTGACGGTCCATGCGCAAAGTGCAAAGTGAAAACACATTCAGGGCATGTCAGAATCCACTTTTGCTAATATAAGGATGGAAAAATACGCTTTGCGCCATGGCGCATGGTCTAAAAGAATTGAGTTTATTTTCTTAATGAGTTATAAGTGTATTTTGAGAATAAACCAATCAGAGTCTCATCTCCCATTCCCTTTAAGAGTCAGTTGCATCGTGCCATGGTGCATTTGCTATTTACATGACGTAAAGTAAGTGTTAGTAGAAAAACAGAACATTTCACTAGCAAGAAAACAGTTGAATAGAGAATCTACAGCGCGAGAATGAGAGATAAATTATTAACTTTCACTTTCGCTCTCGTGAATAGGGAAACCTTGTACGCACAGACATCAATTAGCCTATAAATGATTAATTTAGTTTGTTAAGCGCAAATATTTGTTTCAAAACTACTTCTAAAATCAGTTCTAATTTCCAGCAAACGAATAAATGAACAATAATAACAAAGATTGTTCAAAAAACTGAGTTATATCCAAATACACATGCTGTGCTCCATATGGTCTGAAACCTGACAGGTGGACAAATCTAAGCTTGTTTTTAATAAAACAAATATAAATATGGATATAATAAATAATACTGCTAATAATAATAACATTATACAAAAGCAAATTGTTATGAATGAACTGAAAAAGCCTCCCGAGAGAAGGCATGAAGGCAGTGGTTTTTATATTTATGTAGGCTAGAAAATTATATGTTTTGTAATATTTTAATACTTTATATTTATATCCTATAAATATATCCTTAATATTTTAATTATTTTTCATATGTGAAGATATTTGCGTATTGCTCTATATCTTGCGTGTACTAAGCAGTGTGTAAGCGAGGCGCACAACTAACCCACTCTGCCAATTAATGTCTTAACTCTGCATACAGCTACAACTGAGTCGACACCTGTCATCAGAATCACCTTGATCTAGAAACATTATGGTCTCTGACCGAGATCAGATGGTCAGACCACTATATTGTAGTACAGAACAGGAAGCGGATACCTTGAGGCTACTAGCCTTGTGACAAGTTCATCATCAGTTAAGTGTCATTAAACCCCCTATCTTCATAAAGTTAATTTAAGACAAATGGGTAATTGATCATGAAAATTCTTTTCTTAACAAAGAGCTTGTGTTTGACCAGAGGAAATGGGGTTTTTAACCCCCACACAAGACAGAGGACTGACAGACTTTGGTCCTAAACAGAGAACTAAAATCCTCTCTAAAATGTATAAACTGTCACTAAAGGCCATGAAGGCCATGAAACCCCCTCATTTCAGCAGGGTGTTTTCACACCTCTACTTTGGAAAAAGTCAGAAAAGTGGACGTGTCCAGCTCTGTTTCGGGGGGAGTGTCGGAGGAACTAAAGTGGGAGGGTGTGGGAGTGTCTATTTGGGCACGCGCGAGTTTCAGTCAAAATACACACACATGAGAAAGTGATGGTGTTTAACCTACATGGACATCTGTAGTCGAATTATTTGCCAAATTATTAAATGTTGGACTTTAACTGCAGTTTGGCTCTTTCATTCAGGGAATTCATTCATGCCCCTCGCGACAAACGAGTTATTTGATTCGAGGAACTGCTCTAAGCGTGTATTTTTCATGCAATGTTTGATACCGCACGGCGAATGAGAGAAAAAAAACCTCCGCATTTCCCGGAAACTTAGATGCACACGACAGGTAGTGTCAGAAAGCCGCGTGTGTTATTCTGGTCACTAAATGCGGTAAAAACCCTACACGAGGTTAAAGTTTGGTTGTGATGCTAACATGTTTACACTCGGTGACTCGGTGCAATAGTTAACTTAGTTCGATACGAGCAAACTGAATAAACAAAGAGCACTGGTCGCTCACTTACCAAATCTGTAGAGACAGGACAATCACCAGTAACTAGAGCCGCGTCTTTATGAAGAGAAGACTACAAGCGAATCCAGATCTCAGCGTTTGGAGATGAGAACAGCTCTCAGGTAAACAATAATCCTCCTTAGACACGTAAGTTATTGTTATCGAGCGTCGCGTACAATGTTAATCCACACGTGACTCCAGATGAGCTCTCACAGAGAGAAAATGAAAACAAAACTTAACGGCAGCAAACTATAAAAGCAACACTTCACGCTTGTTTTGCCAACACAACGTGGCGTCTCTGTCGTGAAAACACTGTGACACTAATGAATATTAATGAAGTTGCACAATAGAGCGCGCTGATTGGTTTGAACCAAGCCTTACTCATGCATTAATGCAGCACACTGTAAGACGTTATAAGACTCACTCTGGCACAGACGCCCAGTCTGCACGCTGGAATACACGCTATTATGTCATGACCGTGACGCAGCTTCAAAAATTAGTTTCAAACCGGAAGTACGAATTTGCTTGAAATAACGCAAAAACAACCAATTTACACTTTTTAGTGAAATATAGGTGTCCTAATAGTGTTTATAGCAGTGTGGGACACATATACTACTGTCAACAGCTCAAAAAATGTGTTTTGGTGTTTTGTGACCCTTTAAGGCCCCATCCCAATTCTATTTTTTACCCCTACCAATTCCCCTTGGCCCTTGAAACAGAGCCTGAAGGGTCATTAAACTTTGTGTGTTTGTGTGTCATTGATGCTTTTCCAGCGAGTATTCAGTTACATGAGCAGATTACTGACTTATTTTGACCTTTGACCGAGGTGTGCGCACTAGACATGGGACGATAACCGGTTTCAAGGTTCACTGTGGTTTGAAAAAGTCACAATTTTAAAACTGCTAGTTATTTGTTAAACCGTTCCTGTGGTATATGTTAGGTTTTTTTTAAACATGTTGTCAAAAACAATTTTATTCATTTTTTAGGGCAACTGTATCTACAGCAGCAAAAGACCATCCACATCAAAAGCTACAGGTCAGCCCACGATTTAACAAACGTTTGACAAAAAAAAAAGCTTTTACAGGGCTCAACAATAAGGACTGCCCGGTGGCCTAGGGCCAGTGTGAGAGATGCTTGGGACAGTAGACAGGATCATTACTGGCCCGATTGGGACAGTACTGCCTTGTCACTAACATTTAATTTGTCTGCAACTATTTGTCAATTGCGTGCATTTTAAGTTTGTGCTTTTAAGTCTTTAAACACTACCTTGTCTTTGATGTCGTAAACACCATATTGCTTTAAGGTTCCTCTTATCTGATTTGGTGTTTTGAGCATGCAATTTTTTTCCATAACCTGGTAACAACCAGTACAGAGAAGAAACAGCAACAAGGCGGCAACATCAAAATATAAGGCTAAAAGAAAATGTCTGTTTCTAATGTCTTGGAAGCAGATTTATCACATTTACATGTGAACAACGTGAAAAAAAAATGAAGTGATGTTTTGCACAGTTTGCCGTCAGTTTGACAAGTCAGCCCACCCTTTGTTAAATAATTTCGAACTGTATTAAAATACCTCCACATTTTCCATACTACTCTTTTTGTTTGCATAACACTTTAATTAAATTTCTTTTAAGCATTAAAATTGTAGATTCACAAACTTTATTTTCGACACATTATTTAAAATATGCGGCTAAAATATAGCTATTAACTTCCCTTTTTTTTGGTGGGGCCAATGAAAATTTTGGCAGGGCAAGTAAAAATCTGAACCACTGGCCCGATCAGGCCAGTACAAAAAATCCTTAGCGTTGAACCCTGTTTTAAATCAACATCCAAGCATGTTATGGACCTGAACATTATAAAGAAAGGTATCCAAAGATTCCTTCCACAATGTAAAGAAATCAGTGATTTTTAAACTAATAGAGACAGCAGAAGTGAATGATTTATTTTCACTGTTTATCCTGTGCTGTATATTCATTTCCTTTGGCTTAGTCCCTTTATTTATCAGGGGTCCTCACAGCGGAATGAACCACCAACTCATCCAGCATAGGTTTACGCAGCGGATGCCTTTCCACCCAGCACTGAGAAACAGCCATACACTCTCTCATTCACACACATACACTATGGCCAATTTTAGCTTATTTAATTCACCTACAGTTCATGTCTTTGTACTGTACCCGGAGGAAACCCATGCCAAAATGAAGAGAACATGCAAACTCCACACAGAAATGCCAACTGCCCCAGCCGGGGCTTGAACCAGCAACCTTCTTGCTGTGAGGCGACAGTGCTAACCACTGAGCAACCATGCCGCCCCTTGTTGTATAATATCAAGAAAATTTAATTATCTTGCCTCTTTATTTATATAAGATGATTTTATACATGACCTATGGTCATGAGCTTTGGATCATGACCGAAAGGACAAGATCTCAGATACAAGTGGTTGAAATGAGTTTCCTTCGAAGGGTGGCAAGGCGCACCCTTATGGATAGGGTGAGGAACTCTGACACCCGGGAGGAGCTCAAAGTAGAGTTGCTGCTCCTCCACATTAAGAGAAGTCAGCTGAGGTGGCTCGAGCATCTGTTTCGGATGCTTCCTGGACGCCTACCAAAGGAGGTGTTCCAGGCATGTCCCACCGGGAGGCGGCCTCGGGGAAGACCCAGGACATGCTGGAGAGACTATGTCTCTAGGCTGGCCTGGGAACGCCTTGGGATCCCCCCGGAGGAGCTGGAGGAAATGTCTGGGGATAGAGAAGTCTGGGGATTTCACACTTGTAAACAATTGACACATTGGGTTCGCGTCATTCGCGCGGCTCTCGGTCCCGCCCCGACTCGTCAGCGCTACCAAGCCGACCAATCACAGAGCTTGCGCTACGCGTTGTTGCGACATGTAGTTACATTTTTTGAGAGGTGCACGTCAGTGAAGGCGACGGCCACGCTGAAGGGCTATGCGTCAGCGCCGTAGCATACGACGGTGTTTGACGCAGAAGTATAAATCAGCCTTAAGACTGCTGCCCCCGCGACCCGGCCCCGGAAAAGCGGCAGAAGATGAATGAATGAATGAATGGATTTTACACATATTTGGAAAGTGTAATGATTTGAATATGTTGCTTTTGTTTGTAGGAAATGTGCTGTGATGTATGTATAACTTTAAGAAGACTCAACTTACTTTAACCTGAGTGTAAGGTGAAGGAGGGGTATCCAGATGATGATTGTTAATGAAGATAAGATTATTAATAAAGTTGAATGCGTTTAAGGTTTAGATTATATGATGACCATGGTGCCATCCCTCTTTACAGTAAAACTGGAATGATATGCGTGCCATTGCTTTTTCTGTATGCCAAGTTTTTGATTTCCTCAGGATCTTTAGGCCCATTTAAGAGGTCACTAAAACCTCTCATGTAAAACTTGATGTTTGAAGCTACTTGAAGAGCTGCCACTGGATTTTACTGTGTGTTAAAGAATTTGTTATTTTAAGATTCTATTGCATGAAAGAGACATTTTCTATGCTTAGCTGACAGTGGGAAGATGTTTATTGTACCATTCTGATAAGATGTCTGCTAGAGAGCAAGAAATCCTTGAAGTTGATAAGTATTCTTTGTGTATGTGTGTGTGTGTTCTTCATCAGATGAAACTAGAAGGCTGGAGCTGAATTTCAAATTGCAAACAACAATTGCGTCGCGCCTTGCACCACATTGCACCGTGTCTATGATAGGGCCCAAGGTCTCAAGCTGGAAATGGAAATGATGGAATTTTTTTCATTGGTAGATCTTGCCTTACAGCAAGGCCAAGGTTAGGGATCTTGCATGGTTGGGGACCATTGCTCTAGAACACGGGTCACCAATCTTGCTCCTGGAGGGCCGGTGTCCCTGCAGGGTTTAGCTCTAACTTGCCTCAACACACCTGCCTAGGTGTTTCAAGTTTACCTAGTAAGACCTTGATTAGCTTGTTCAGGTGTGTTTGATTAGGGTTGGAGCTAAAATCTGCAGGACACCGGCCCTCCAGGAACAAGTTTGGTGATCCCTGCTCTAGAAGGTTGCAAAGTAGGAATCACTGGTCTCTTTATCAACTATGGTTTAATTTTGAAGCTGCTAGATGACAAAGACAGTGCTGTTTTAAAAATAGTTCAGTTATTTAGTAAAAGAAATGTAACAAATCTTTAAGCTTTACTTTTCTGTTTTATTGATTGTATTTAATAAGCAATAAAAATCACTGTGGGCCAGTTTGCGATGGCTATAATCTACTACCAGAGCATAGTATGGCCCCAGATTGTTTTATTTTTTTGCTTAGTGCCCTTAAATCTACAGGGCCTGCCCTGATAGATATTTTTCAAAACACTATTTTTAAGCTTAAAGTGCAATTTAAAGACTTAACAAGGTTAATTAGGCAAGTTAGTGTAATTAGGCAAATCATTGTATAATGATGATTTGTTCTGTACACAATCGAAATTAAATATTGCTTAAGGGGGCTAAAAATGTTGAGCTTAAAGGGTCACGAAACACCAAAACACATTTTTTAAACTGTTGACACTCGTATATGTGTCTTACACTGCTAAAAACACTATTAGGACACCTATATTTCACTAAAAAGTGTAAATTGGTTGTTTTTGCGTTATTTCAAGCAAATTCGTACTTCCTGTTTGAAACGAATTTTTGAAGCTGCGTCACGGTCATGACATAATAGCGTTGTATTCCAGCGTGCAGACTGGACGTCTGTGCCAGAGTGAGTCTTATTACGTCTTACAGTGTGTTGCATTAATGCATGAGTAAGGCTTGGTTTAAACCAATCAGCGCGCTCTATTGTGCAACTTCATTAATATTCATTACTGTCACAGCGTTTACGCCACAGAGACGCCACGTTGTGTTGGCAAAACAAGCGTGAAGTGTTGCTTTTATAGTTTGCTGCCATTAAGTTTCGTTTTCATTTTCTCTCTGTGAGAGCTCAGCTGGAGTCACTTGTGGATTAACAGTGTACGCGACGCTCGACAACAATAACTTACGTGTCTAAGGAGGATTATTGTTTACCTGAGAGCTGTTCTCATCTGCAAACGCTGAAATCCGGATTCGCTTGTAACGTTAGTCTCCTCTTCATAAAGACGCGGCTCTAGTTGCTGGTGATTGTCCTGTCTCTACAGATTTGGTAAGTAAGCGTCCAGCGCTCTTTGTTTATTCAGTTTGTTCGTATCGAATTAAGTTAACTATTGCACTGAGTGCAAACATAGCACCGCATTTTGTGACCGGAATAACACACGCGGCTTTCTGTTGCTACCTGCCGTGTGCATCTAAGTTTCCGGAAAATTCTGAGTTTTTTTTCTCTCATTCGCTGTGCGGTATCAAACATTGCATGAAAAATACACGCATAGAGCAGATCCTCGAATCAAATATCGCGTTTGTCGCGAGGGGCATGAATGAATTCCCTGAATGAAAGAGCCAAACTGCAGTTAAAGTCCAACATTTAATAATTTGGCAAATAATTCGACTACAGATGTCCATGTAGGTTAAACACCATCACTTTCTTATGTGTGTGTATTTTGACTGAAACTCGCGCGTGCCCAAATAGACACTCCCACACCATCCCACTTTAGTTCCTCCGACACTCCCCCCTAAACAGAGCTGGACACGCCCACTTTTCTGACTTTTTCCAAAGTAGAGGTGTGAAAACACCCTGCTGAAACAAGGGGGTTTCATAGCCCTTTAAAATGATTTTAAAAATTTTTTTAATAATTTTATTCTTTTATTCTAGCTGAAATAATATAAATAAGACTTTCTACAGAGGAAATCATATAATAGGAAATACTGTGAAAAATTCCTTGCTCAGTCAAACATCTTTGGGAAATAAAAAAAATGGGAAGGCTAATAATGGTGACTTCAACTGTATCTGACCCTCCAAGTTGTCATAGGTGGTTTAGTACTCCTTTTCACTCTTTCGATCACAGAACTTTTTGCGGAATGTTGTGTGATGATGCTACTAAAAATGTTACTTACCTCTCTGAACTTCTGCAGGTAGAGCTTCAGCGGCTCCACATACATGTCAAAACCCAGCGTGGACATTGCAAACAGGATGTCTTCGCCATTTATTGTCTTGCGTTTCTCCTGATGGCACCTCTCGCTGGCTTCTGAAGTGATGAAGCTGATGAATTCGCTCACACACTCCTGCACGCACTCCTTCGCATCCTTTGCTATCTAGTAGGAAGGAGAGAAATTTCATTCTTTTGAATGACATGAATGTGCAATAGTATCTGGATGCAGCCTTTATGATGCAAGCTGAGACTGCATCACTCAGCGATGCAATGTCAGACACAATGCACTCAAATGGAGCTAGTGACGTCACTGTGACGGGTAGGGTTAGGGGTGGGGTTAGGTGAGCCCGTTAAAAAGTATTGGATGCAGCCCAGATTGCACTGCACCAGGTCTGCAGGTCTTTCTCTGAATGTGCCAAATTTTACCTCATGTCAACTTTAAAGGGATAGTTCATGCAAAAATGAAGTCATCATTTATTCATTTGTTTTAAATGTGTGCAATTTTCGTCCTTCACTGTAAAAAATTGCAGGGTTTCACACAATTCCTTCATGCCATCTCAAGCTATCTTAAATTTAAGTGGATTGAACATAAAATAAGTAGGTTGTCCCCCCCAAAAAATCTTAAGAATTGTGTTGTTTAAGCTTATTTTTAAAGAAGCATTTTGAACAAGCAGCAAATTTTTTTTTTTTGAGTGCTCAGGTTAATCAAAAAGAAAATATTTTAAAGTGTGTTGGCAACTGAGCAGTTGATATTACCATAGTCCCATAGTATTTTGCTCCTACTATGGAAGACAAATGTCATCTATTTGGCTACCGACATTCTTTAAAATATCTTTTTGATCGTAAAACTAAAGAAAGAATCTTATTTAGGTTTGTAACAAGTGGAGCTTGAGTTAAGTTTCAATTTGCAGTAAACTGTTTATCTGATGTATTACTTGCAGAAAAGAAAAGAATAAACACATTTGAACAAATGTGTACTGAATGGTGGGCAAAAAGGGTATCTTTTTAATACATGGAAAAAAGTGCAAGCTAATTTTCCTTCTCTACATTTACATTTAGTCATTTAGCAGACGCTTTTATCCAAAGCGACTTACAAATGAGAACAATAAAAACAATTCACACAACTATAAGAGCAACAATGAATAAGTGCTGTAGGTAAGTTTCAGGTATGTAAAGTGTAAGAGGCAAAACATTAAGAATTTTTTTTGTAGTACTCTAATCCAAATTTTTATTGAAAACGACATACTTTTCCAGTTTGTGGGATCGCATTCTTCATTATTCTGGCAACGTTGGCGATGGGGAGATAGATGTCTTGCTCCCGTAGGTTATCCTTGCTTCCATTACCATCTTCATGATCATTGAGCCCATCATCACCTTCGTCTTCACATAAAGCATACAAACAAAACATTACAATACAAAATAATTAATATCTAAAGCAATAAACAGATAATTTAAACAACAAAATTAATTAAAACAGTTAAAATTTGACAAATACATCTAACTAAAAATCTAAAAAAAATACATATTTTATATTACACTGAATATACTTATTTAATATACAGTTGAATTCAGAATTATTAGCCCTCCTGTTAATTTTTTCCCCCAATTTCTTTTTTTTCAACACATTTCTAAACATAATAGTTTTAATAACTCATTTCTAATAACTGATTTATTTTATCTTTGGCATGATGACAGTCAATAATATTTGACTAGATATTTTGGAAGACAGCTATACAGCTTAAAGTCACATTTAAAGGCTTGACTAGGTTAATTGGGTTGACTAGGCAGGTTAGGGTAATTAGGCAAGTTATTGTATAACGATGGCTTGTTTAGTAGACTATTGAAAAAGTATATAGCTTAAAGGGGATAATAATTTTGTCCTTAAAATGGTGCGTAAAAAAATTAAAGCTGCTTTTATTCTAGCCGAAATAAAACAAATAGGACTTTCTCCAGAAGAAAAAATATTATCAGACATACTGTGAAAATTACCTTGCTCTGTTAAACTTCATTTGGGAAATATTTAAAAAAAAGGGAAAAAATTCAAAGGGGAGCAAATAATTCTGACTTCAACAGTATATATTTTATTAATAAATAATTTATTTAAAAAACAAAATTATTGCCATATAAATCATTTGGAATCATTTAAATATCCTTTCACCTACCATCCTGAGCATGTAGAACAAAATGGCTACTCGCCATATATTCTCCTGTCATGCCAAGTTGGGAGGCATCTGTGGTTGAACTGTCTCCGTCCATCTGAAACAATAACATAACAGCATTACAGCTAAATATTTTCACGGGGTCTTAAATCCAAGAAAGCTGCCTACTGAGACAGCATTTTTTAATGATCGCAGAGCATTTGTATCTATAAACTTGAGACAGTTATAATGCATGTAAAATAATTAAAGACATTAATATGAGTACCTGTTTTATTCTTCAATTAACACACATACAGTGCTCAGCATATATAAGTACACTGCTCACAAATCTATATTTTAATGTTATATTTTCATAGGAAGCTATACAATATTATATTTGTGTATGTACTTTAGTCAGTACCGAAGCCAAATCTGGAGCTTATCTAACAAAATAACGTAAGATAACGGTCCAAAAACTAGCACACCCAAATTTATGTTATAGAAAAATATTAAATACAAATTTAAAAAAAGAGGAAAAATCAAGAGAAGCAAAAACATTGAAAAATTTAGTTGAAATTTTGTAGGTTGTAATAATTTCTTGAATATTTTGCTTGAGTTTATTTGTATTATCTTTCAATTTCCAAATATGTTTGGTGACTAAAATATTATTTTAATAAATATATGTTTAATAAATCTGTTTTGTTTAAATGCACCAAAAATATATTGCCTATATTCACTGAGAAATGGATACAAATATTAATTTTTCAAATGGGGTGTACTCAGTTATTATATACTAAATTGTATATATTTATGACCATGTTTTGTAGGGTATATTTTAATAATTTTAGCTTTCTTCTGTCTTGTGAACTATATAAAAATCTTCTGCATCTCATTTCTTACTTAAGACAGTGCTAAAACAGTAATATGCATTTTGTAGGATCTCTCCCATTTTCTCAAAATAATTCACATTTTCACAAATTATGCAAAACTTAAGATAAAGGTCCTAAATTGATGCCCAAATTTATTTGTTAGGGGAAAATCATATATAAAAATATATACAGAATTAATAGTTTTTGTTGTTGTTGCAATATCGCATTTGAATTTAAATGTTTTATCTATTTCTAAAGATGTTTGGAAACCAAACCATATAACTGTTTAATAAATACGTGTTGTTCAAATGAACTAAAATATTACCTCTATTAACTAAGAGTTAATGAAAATATACATTTTCAAAATGGGGCGTACTCATTTAGTATGCTGAGCACTGTAACGTAAACTGTTATTTATCAAAATTAAGTGTTGACTAAATTCATCATTTAATAATAACTTAGGCAAACTAAAATATACCAGGACATACTATTTCATATTCTGACAGTGCAATAGTATCTGGGTGACAGTGACACTAAGTTAGATCACATTGCTGTATTTTATTGGCTAATGTAAACATCTCACCGGCGCTAGCAATGGTCATGAATCATATACGTGTTTATTTATCAGAATACACATTTTCCTCAGATAAACTTCTGTAAACAGCTATTACAACTGGCGGATGTGTGAACAGCAGAAGAGGGCAGCTGTCTGGACAAAGTCAAAGCAAACGTAAATCCGTCGTAGTAAACAAAGGGGCCGAGCACCATGACGAGCTTTTTACACTTATTCCCACAACGACAAGCTGTTTTTCATACCGCGCGCTTGATTCCTCATTCTCTCCGCCAACTAATCATAAAACCCTCGCGCGCGGAGATTTCCATTCGATGTAACGAAATATGGGTTAGCAATCATTGGCCGGAGCCGCACACTAACCTGCGATGAAGCCCTGGTTGGTTCTCGCCTCAGCTCGGCCGTTTGGTTGGACAGAAAATGGCTGCGGGAGAGCCAGTCCCTGCGCAGGGTTGAGCAGCGCTCGAGGAGGAGCCTCAGCCGGACACCAGATGGCGCTATAGACCTGTTCAAACACCATGCTTTCAAATGGCGCTCCTTGTTAGTAGTGTGCTAAGCATAAATACACCCCTCACAAATCTCTCTTTTAAAGATGGATGCTTTATATTAATATATGTGCAGGGCTGGACTGGGACAAAAAAAATCGGCCCTGGCATTTTGGAACAGAGCGGCCAACTACACTCCCTTGAATATGTTTACCAACCCACTCTAAAGCACAAAAGCCATATATTGGAAATAATGAGATTTGACAAATTTAAAGTTAAAAAACTTTAAAAATGTAATTTATTATTATAATAAAATTATAATTCACACTGGAATTCCATCTTGTGTGTGCCTGTGGGTTTTGAGGGAGCCTATATTGAATAATGAACATAACAAAAACTGCTGACGCACACGTTGATTACCAAAATAAAGATAAATAATGTTTCAGAGACCCTTAACGAATGTTTAACTCAACAATGAAACATTAAACATAGTTTAAAGATTGTACATTGTCAATCAAATGAAACAATTAAAAATGCAACAAATATTTGTTTAAGCAAGAACTACAAAACTAAATGTAAAAAATACTATTACTTTTGCTTAGTTTGCACACTAGTTTGGTCATGTATAAATATTATTATAACCACATTGTATAAATATTATTGTAACTATGTGCTTATACATTGGGTTCGTCGGCATTAAAGCCAAAACTGGAACTATTTAAACCAAAAAAAATTGTTGCAATAACTCATTTGAAATTAAATATATTATCATTATTAAACATTATCGGTGATCAAACTTGTATTTTATGATTATCTGTATAATAAAACGGGTTTAAAAGTATGAAACGTATGCCGATTTCAAAACGTATGACGAAGTTAAATAGTAAAAATATAATAAAAAACGGGCACAATATTTTTTATTTATTTATTTATTTAGGTATATAGGCCGTTTATTATTATACACCTAATAATTATTAGGATATTTTATGTATTTAATACTATTAAACAAAACTGCACGGTACAAACATACAGCCAGTGCTGCTCTAATTGACTTAACGCTGATATCAATTGTGTACATTTAAATGACCCTCGTCTTTCTGTCACCATGGCAACTTGAGTTGTTTTAAAAATCCACACAACTATTATCAATCATTGCGTTACAAAACTCTGAACAGATCCCCTGTTGGTCAAGTTTCATCAGTTCGTCTACTTTGGCAATCTGTTTTAAAGTTGTTCATTATGAAGCTGCGGAGCTCAAGAACCAGGTCTCTCCCTGCACATCTTAAGGACTTCTTGCTGGACCGTGTCTCTTCCAGTGAGGCGGCCAGGCCGGACACAAACAGCTGCATGGCAGACACACCTCTGGAGGAGCGTCACCTGAGGAACGCGGCAGTGCTTCCTGCCCTCCTTCCCGCAGCCTCAGCCTCCTCAGTGGGTGAGTGTCCACAAGAGGAGCCGCTCTCCATCAACGGCCGGAGTGTGCAGGAATACCAGCACATCTATAACAGTGTGATGATGGACTCCACTATGAAGGCGCGCCGTGGCCGCTACAAACTTCAGAGGGGGCTGAAGATAAAGCAGCGGCTGTGGGAGAAGCTGGACCGGCCTGCACTGCTGGAGACCGAGCTGCCTGATGGACGAGTGGTCATCACGGAGAGCAGGTCCAGCTCCAGCGTCGCTCCTCGTATCATGGTGGACATCAGCAAAGAGCCGCTGCCCAGGGAGCCCCGAAGAAAGAAGGCGAGGCACTGAGCCATCCTATGGTGCCGGATGGAAGATCAAGGGCACGTATGTACATACTGTATATATTGTATATAGTTACAGAATAAGTTTGCATTACATTCACACATCACAAGTTTTCATCACATATCTGCATGTTTTGGTGATTGTCAGTGCTGTTGCTCTCGGGTCGTTGGGTTCTTTTGGATGGTTTGTTGTTGGTTGACATGCATTAAGCAAGGTTTTCTAGGTGGTTTCTTGCGTGTTGCTGGTCTCCTCTGAGTGGTTTTTGGCACATTAGTGGTTGTTAGGGTTGTTAGTGTTGGCTGTTTGTGTTAGGGTAGGTTAGGGTCCCTCACTCGGTTTGCAGCTTGACGTGCTGTGAGGGCTTGTGTGCATCAGTGATGCTGAGAGCTACGCCACTGGTACTTCACAGCTACCGGTAGGGTCACCCATAGTGGACAGGTCTCAGCTGAGATGCCCGACCAAGACAAACCACCTGATTCTGGACAGCATGAGATTGGCCTGATGCTCCAGACAGAAGATGTCACCTGAATGACCAAAAGAATTTAAATGACTGCTTATGTGGAGTTTCAGATGGACCAGGGCAAACTACTTTTAGATCTTCTCTGCAATATATATATATACCACACACACACACACACACACACACACACACACACACACACACACACACACACACACACACATACAAAAAAAAAAAAAAAATATATATATATATATATATATATATATATATATATATATATATATATATATATATATATATATATATATATATATATTATATATATATATAATAAAAAATAAGATTTCAGTTTATTATTGTGTTAAATGTGAAAATAAGTTAGCAAGTAAACATTTACAAAAATAATCTATAATACAAAGAAATACAGATTTAAATGGCACAGAAAATTATGACAAAATTATTTTGTGAGTGTGACATCCTTTTATTTCAAAGAATCAAGTTTATTGTACTTTATTGCATTTTAATAATGCAAGTATGATTTTCCAAAATGAAAATAATCTTAAGAGTAAGAATCTAAAACTTCCAGTAGGCAGTAGTGTAAAGTAACTAATTACAAATACTCAAATTACTGTAACTGAGTAGTTTTTATCAGGAATTGTAATTTACCAAGTAGTTTTTAAAATGTGTACTTTTACTTTCCCTTGAGTACATTTTTAGTGCTGTATCTGTAATTTTACTACAAACTACTATCTGGACTGTTTAAAACATGAATTAATTCAGAAAGACACACAAAAGATCTTGGTTGTGGCTTTTAACGTAATGTTTAATTCTTACTACTTTTTTCATTGTTAAATTAAAAAAAGTTGTAAATTTGACCTAATTTATGACGTATGATGTATTCTCAAATCTCTTAGTGGCCATGAGCAAAAATCTGACTTCAGAGTTTTAATTTAAGAATTATTATTGACCTAGATATTACTATTACTTTATTGCTACTACTAGTCAAGGGCGAGGACAGAAATTTTAAAATAAGGGGACCTTGGTGAACTAAGGTTGGACCTCATTGCCTACTCTTAAACTTAGTGTATAATAACTAGTTTCTTATATCTATGATCTCTGATAATGTAGTAATTGATTTAATGAGTGACATTTTAGAGTATCCAATCCCTATTTTTTTTTATAAATGAGCAATTTCATGCAAATGTCAACCTTGCCATGAAAAATAATTAAGTTTTCACCAAAATAGAGAAACCGTTTCTAAATTTTTTGTGTTAGCAAGTATTTTACAGTACTTTAAAAATATTAAAAGATTTATCTGTCAGTGTTTCAACCTATTATATTTAATTTGTCAAAATCACAAGTGGCAATTACACAGCTGTCACATCCATAACGGAAAAGTGTAACATCCATAACAACACTTTTTCCTCATAAATGCAAAAATGTCAAATAAAATAAAAATCAATAATTTTTAATTCTATAGTAAGCCGACTCATATCTGTTTAATTAGCATTGTTTCTTTTGGGTTGTGCAGTTTAACTGACAGAATTTCTACAAAGTCTGTTGTGGACTGTAATTCGCAAACTTTTTTTGTCACATCCGTAACGCATGTCTATTTTTCTATTTTAAAAAAAATGTTTACAAATTAATATTTTTCTGATCCCATAACTCTGTGGTTAGTTGTTTTGGAAAATAAAAACAGATTTTTCAATATAATGTTAACGTATACTTTCTATATGAACTTATGTTTTGAGTTTTTACTGCAAATGTCACATCCATAACACTGGAATTGCCCACATAAATAAATTGCAAAAATGTGCGGAGAATTCAGTTCAATTCAATTCACCTTTATTTGTATAGCGCTTTTACAATGTAGATTGTGTTAAAGCAGCTTTATAAAAAAGATCATAATAAATTGAAACAGTGTGGTTCAGTTTTCAGAGTTTAAGTTCAGTTTAGTTTAGCTCAGTACAGTGTGGTTTAATAATCATCACTACTGAGAGTCCAAACACTGAAGAGCAAATCCATCGATGCGCAGCTCTACAGACCCCGAACTATGCAAGCTAGTGGCGACAGCGGCGAGAAAAAAAACTTCACCAATTGGCGAAAGTGAAGAATTAAAAAACCTTGTGAGAAACCAGGCTCAGTTGGGCACGACCAATTCTCCACTGGCCAAACATCTTGTGCAGAGCTGGAGTCTAGACACAACGGAGGCTGGAAGCTGGACCTCAGCGAAGATTCGTCTGTCCCTGGAGTGTCACAGGAATCAGTCTAATGCTCGGCACTCCTCCATGACCACCACAATAGCTGCTCAGGATACGGCCTGGACCAGGATATGGAAACCTTGGGATAATCTCGTCGCTGGTCTTGGATCGAATCAGTGGCGCTGCGTAGTCTGAGGGCCTAGTATCCCTTGGTGGAAATAGAGAATAAAGAAAATAAGTAGCGTAGCTGCTGTTCTTAGTGAATAAACGAGCTGCAGAAACCTGTGTGGAGCACATTCATGTATCATACCGCTAAGTAATGCCCTGAGTGTATGCTTTACTAAAAAGATAGGTCTTTAATCTAGTTTTTTTTTTTTTTAAGATTTGTTTATTAGATTTTTTTGACAGTTAACAAACAAAGTAAAAAGAGACAATAACAGTACAAACAGAAAAATATATATATATAACAGTACAACATTGATAAAAATAAATAAATAAATAAATAAATAAATAAACCACACTATAACCCTCATATTGTGCGACACACAGTATATGACATGCATAAACACTATATGATGTGCATAAATCAATTTTCAAATTGAGCATATAAACAGGTCTGTACGAGACGTTGAGGTTGACAGCATGGTGTATTAAGTAAAATAAACAGTAATAATAAAATAAAATAAACAAACAGAAAAAAATAGAAAAGAAATTAAAAAAAAAAAAAAGCGAGAAAAAAAGGGAAAATGTATTAAACTAAATAGGCTGGGGGGTGGCACATTCTTAACTTGTGGTTTTATGTCAAGAAAAAGTTGTATGTTCGTGCTATATCAGCAACACTAATACTCAGCTGGAAGCACAGATCAAAACAAAAATGCAAGAATGGCAACCATTCACTCCACAGTAATTGCCTCAAGTCTCAGAGATTTAACATGTTCCAAAAAAGGCAACCAAATATTAGAAAATTTGACCACTGAACCTCGAAGACTATGTTTAATTTTTTCTAATTTAACAAAAAATAAGGCATCTTTAATCCACTGAGTATGGGATGGGGGTTGAGGAGACTTCCACTGCAACAAGATGCACCCCCTAGCTAATAATGACAGAAAAGCTATTAATTTAGAAAAATAAAATGGTAACTCACAGTCAGGGGGAAGAACTCCAAACAGGCCAATTAACGGAGAAGGATCAATATTAATAGATGTAAATGCTGAAAATGAATCGAAAACAGACTCCCAAAAAGAAAACAAAGCTGGACAGGTCCAAAACATGTGAACTAGATTTGCAGGTTCAGCATGACATTTGTCACAGGTTGGATCAATAGCAGGGAACATGCAAGCCAGTTTACACTTAGACCAGTGAACTCTGTGAACTACTTTGCACTGTAAAATCCCATGGCGAGCACATACAGATGATGTATGGACCTTTTGTAAAATTGTTGACCAAATATCTTCTTTTATGTCTATGTTAAGATCCCTAGCCCAAATAAAACGCAAATTATCAGATGTAGAAGTATGAGACGTGAGCAAGGAGTTGTATATTTTAGAGATGGCTCCATTTTGACCGGGATTAATATTAGAGATGGTATCGATCAGGGTAGATGGTGGTATAGTAGGGAAACCGGGAAAGTATTTACGGACAAAATCCCGAATCTTAAAATATCTGAAAAGTTGTGACTTTGGTAGACTATACTTTTGAGTTAGTTGTTCAAATGGCGCAAAAATATTATCAATGTAGAGGTCTTTGATAGAAACAATTCCACATCTCACCCATGTTACAAAAGCCTTTAATCTAGTTTTGAATTGGGAGAGTGTGTCTGAGCCTCGGACATTATCATGAAGGCTATTCCAGAGTTTGGGAGCCATAAATGAGAAGACTCGACTTCCTTTACTGGACTTTGCTAATCTAGGTACTACTAGAAGCCCTGAGTATTGAGATCTTAAAGAGCGAGTTGGATTGTAGCGAGACAGAAGCTTGGTTAAATAAACAGGAGCTAGATTATTTAAAGCATTATAGGTAAGAAGCAATATTTTAAATTTAATACGAAACTTAACAGGCAGCCAGTGTAAGGAGGATAAAATTGGGGTGATATGATCATATTTTCTTGACCTGGTAAGAACTCTGGCAGCTCCATTTTGAACAAGCTGACATTTATTAATAGAGAATGCTGGGCAGCCAGCAAAAATAGCATTACAGTAATCCAGCCTAGAAATCATAAAAGCATGGACTAGCTTTTCTGCATCTGAGATGAATAACAAACCTCGTAACTTAGCGGTATTTCTCAGATGAAAGAAGGCAGTTTTTGTGACATGAGATATATGATTTTCAAAAGTTAAATTGCTGTCTAATATGACATCCAGATCTTTTATAGTTGAGCTAACGCTAACTTTGTATCCCTCTAACTAAAGGTCGACTTGTGAGATCTGCTGTGTACAGGATTTTGGCCCAATAAATAATAATTCTGTTAAGTAATAGAGAATCCAAAATGTCATGAGGCCAATAGAAAACTGATTGTCATTCAGCTAGAATTAAAATAATTTTTTAAAAACTGATTGCGATACTTAAATGATTTATACTTTATTAAGCTAGACAAAACACACAATGAAAATTAAGCACAGCAATAAGGTTGCCGTTTCGAGCCCTTGCTGGGTCAGTTTGCATTTCTGTGTGAAGTTTGCATGTTCTCCCCGGGTTTCCTCCGAGTGCTCCGGTTTCCCCCACAGTCCAAAGACATGCGGTAAAGGTGAATTGAATAAGTGAAATTGGCCGTAGTGTATGTGTGTAAAAGAGTGCGTACGAGTGTATTCCAGAGTTAGGTTGCGGCTTAAAGGGTATCCGCTTTGTAAAACATATGCTGGATAAGTTGGCGGTTCATTCCGCTGTGGCAACCTGATTAATGAAGAAACTAAGCCAAAAAGAAAATGAATGAATGAATGAATTATTTTGACCAGCAAATAAGAATAGTCAGCTGGACAGCACTTCTAGTTTCATTTTCAGAGCTGCTATCATCTATGCAAAGTGCGGAGCAACAATCGGACAGTTCCATTTTTGTCTAAAGGAAAGGGTCTTTAAATTTAATTGACAAACTCTGATTGAAAGTATTCCCCCTTACATTCGTTACATGCTTTCATTGCAGAATTTTTAAGCTTTAAAATATTTTGTCTGGGTGGGCCAGCCTTCAATCTGAGTGGGTCAGAGCCACACTGGCCTCTGTTCTATTAGGTATTAATTCAATTGAATTCACCTTTATTTGTATAGCGCTTTTACAATGTAGATTGTGTCAAAGCAGCTTCACATAAAAGATCATAGTAAATTGGAAAAGTGCAGTTCAGTATTTAGTGTTTAAGTTCAGTTCAGCGTGGTTTAATAATCGCTACTGAGGGCCTAAACAAACAGTTATTACTATATAGTGCTATTGACCTAGTTTTTTATAGTGAATGACATCCAGTTTTTTTTTTTTTTACAATTATTGCAATACATTTAAAAAAAAATCAATTTTCAATGTCAATCAGTCAGATGACCTGTTTTGTTAGAAACAACTGGAAATTAATTTAAGACACATCAGATTTCTCTCTAATGAAATTAAAAGAAAAACATTCTCACTGAATTTCTCCAGATGTAGATGCCCAAAGACATCTTCCTGGTGCATGAGTGTTCATAAGGCTTTTATCAGTACAGCAACACAAATGCTCTTGTGTGCAGGAAGCAGTTCTTCAGACAGGAAGCGGAGAGCAGTACTTTGGGAAGCCCTGCTGCTGCTGAGCTTCTAGAGCACTTGCAGTCCAGATACCGGATCTCTGCTCACCTGCACTCAACTCAACACTGATGCAGCACCAGGTGGGTTCTCATTCACTGACACTCTGTACTTTTGACAAATTAAAGCTTTTGCTTGCCTTTGGATTAAGCTTGTTTCATACAAAAATCATTAGAAAATCTGTTAAACAAAAATATATATCAGTTATGCACATATTAATTGTAATAGATACTCTAGATCTGTTGCAACTTATGCATATTTGAAATTTAGTGTCCTAAAAGGTATTTTAAACAAAAAGGAAACACTTTTCTTGCAAATGGCTAGCATATTTGATAAAAAGGCTAAGAATAAAATGTCGATTTAAAATGAATAACAATAAACTGTTTGTCTTTTCAGGTGAAGAATAATGCTGCCCTGAAGATCAGCAAGTTTCTCTCTAACGAATGTCTTCCTTCAAGTAATGATCCTGCTGTTTCCGTCTTCCAGCGTTTAGTATGTAGTGAGATTCTGAAGTAGATTAAGTTGTTTTGTCATTGCAGATTGTGGGGGAAGCCCTTGCGAGAAGCTGGAGTTTGATCTAGAATGGTTGGCCATCTTGAAAGCGACAGACCACCTTCAGTTTCTAGATCACTCCGCTGGACAAAAGACACCACAGCAGATACAAAACAGATTACAATGATCACAGTTGCTTTTTTTACCTGACACCGTATTGACAAAATTGGCTTAGGATTTCAAGGAATAGTTCATCCAAAAATAAAATAAAAAAATAACCCCAAAATTCACTTAGGGACTGTAACAAGAGTGGTAAGTAATAACAGTTTATTTTAAGGATGGCAGGTTAAACAGATACTAAATATTGATTTACAGAATGGATATGGCTGGATCTAAAGGAGCTGGAAAGACTTGAGCAGGGGTGGCCAACCCTGTTGCTGAAGAGCCACCTTCCTGCAGATTTCAGTTGCAACCCATATCAAACACACCTGCCTGTAATTATCACGTGGTGGTGTTCGGGTCCTAATTAATTGGTTCAGGTGTGTTTGAGATGGGTAGCAACTGAAATCTGCAAGAAGGTGGCTCTCCAGGAACAGGGTTGGCCACCCCTGGACTAGAGCATAGATATAGATGGGCAGGAACACAGGCAACCAGAAACAAGGGGAACAACAACAACCAGACAGGGGACCAGTATAGACCACACTAGAAAGGAGAGACGCAGACATTGGAAATTACAAGAAAACACAAGAGGTGAGTACATTCAAATAGATTGATAATACTGACCATGAAGAGATTGCAGTTCTTCGTATTGCAACAAGACCAGACACTAAATGAAGCTTGGTGACGGATTATATAGGGCTGAGGAAATGATGTCCAGGTGTGGGGCTAATCAGAAATCATGTGACGGGGATTGTAGTTATTGTGGTGGTTGTGAATTGGAAGAACCTGGTCGTACGATTGGTCTCACACAATCACATGATGTGATTTTGCAGGTTAGAGTTCTCCAAGCTTAAATTTTCCAATGCAGAGAACTGTGAAACTTGTTATACGAGCTTGCATTGCCAGTCTCCCGAATTTGCATACATAAGAATGGAAGTCTATCGGAAAACTGCTGTGTGACTGCGGCTTTTATGAATGTTTATGGGGTGGTTTTCATTTTTGGGTGAACTGTTCTTTTAGCTCGGTCATAACAGTGGAGTTAACATATTTCCATGACATACACAATAAAATAAGCACAAATTACAGTAGTCGTCTGAATTGAGGTCCCAGTAGTCAATATTTTGCAGATGAATTCAATTCTAAGTCTATGTATGTCATCCTGTTCCTCTGCTTCTTTCAGGTGGGATTTCAGTCCATCAGACAGACATCTACATCCTGGTTGGTAAAGCAGACAGACTTACAGGGAGTTTTTTTTTTCAGCTTTCTTCGATAACTACAAAATTCAGAAAAACAGTTAAACATTTAAGACATTATAAATTACTTCATTGTCACTTTTATTAAATTTAAAGCTGCAGTAGGGGATCTGCCAAAATGCTAACTGTTTAGCATACTATCTTTGAAAACACAGTTTCCCTCTGCCGTCCAAAACCACGGCTCCTGATATCATGAACGTGCGCTGTAATGAAGTTCACGGCCCTTTGGCCGCCAGGAAGGAGGAGGCGGAGAACCGACGCAGTTTTAAATTATTTATTAAAAACAGGGACGGCAGCTCCTCACGGAGAGTGCCGTCTAAACCAAAACAAACGGGTGGCAGCTCCTCACAGAGACTGCCGTCAAACTGAAAGCAAAAGTAAAACAATATGCCCGGGCCCGGTCCTCTCTCGGCTTCCTCTGCCATCGTTCCTCCTCTTATAGTCCAGAGCTCCTTCTGTGGGATCCGACGCCGCTGCGCAGCACAGGTGCATCCACTTATTCCGTTCCCACGGCTCTCGGACCCCTTTTGCCACACGCGCCTTAAAGATTACAGTAGACAACCTACTAGATCATGTCATTCGCCAGTTAGAAAACTGTAGAGTACTTTATAATACTACAATTCCCAACGATAAACTGTATTATATCTAGCACGTTTTCAGTTGTGTAACAAGCAAAACTTGTCATAATGTGCAATATTTTTTGCCCAGCAGGGGTCGCTGGTCTCACTCTCTCACGCGCTTAGTCCTGCTGACTACAAGTGGTTGGCTGGCAGTGTGCAGGAATATCATTTATTACTAAGCCATGCTTGCAAGCTATTTCAGACTAATAATACAAAGTAGCATGGTAAACAATATATGGAGCACGTCACATGCTGTCATTGTTCAAAAATGAACCAATGTGATGTAAATATAAAACCAACTTCACCTCAGTAAAGCAGCCTAGGTGGAATAGAGCTATTTACTTTTGTTTTGTTGTTAAACTAAATAAAAATCTACATTATCAATGCTGTAAAAGTTATGACATTTAAAATAGTCAAATCAATCTTTTGCCGGAATATTTAAATGGCTGAACAACACTTCTGGGTGACACTTTATTTTGATGGCCCATTCGAGTCTGTTTCCACTGAGTGGTACGGTATGGTTTGGTTCGGCCGCTTCCACTGTCAAAAGGCGTTCTAAACCAAACTGAACCATACCGTACCACTTTTTCGGCACCCTTTCGAAAGGGTACCAAACACAAGAAAGGGTACCAAAGAGCGGAGCTAGACACGCAGCTAAATGCTATTGGTTTACAGAGAAACGTCATTCGCTTACGCAACAAGCAAAAATGGAAACAAAGCCAGAGCCACCATGTTTAAAATACACAGCTGAGAGATTACAGTGTAAAAAAATATACATATAATAACAAGCCATGGTCAACCTGGGCTCAAACAAGCCTTGTCGTGGTCTTGATGAACAGCCACAAGGCCAAAAAGAGAGCAGATTTACCATGTTCCCTTTAGGGTTAGGGGTGGGGTTGGGTGCCACGTCTCCTTTTTAAAATCGTACATTTTCGTACGACTGAACTCGCCACTAAACTGACAAAATGTAAAATACTTACGTTTTCTCGTGAGATCAGGCTGGCCAAACAAAAGTTTATTCTAGTCTCATCGGACCACAGGACAGCATTCTAGCTGACTGATGAATGCCATGTAGGTTGAAAGGTTGTCAGATTAAATTTGTTTCTTGAGAGCTAAATGGCAGGATGCTCATTTTTTACTTTTTCTGTTGTGTTTGGCTTGATCGAGCACCTGCCTTCAAGAATCTCCTGGACGTGCACAAACTGATGTTTTTCTTGGAACTAATTACCAATGTCATTGGGTTATGAGCAAATCGTACTAACTTGTGTGAATTAGATCATACAAATTAATACAAATTAGCCGCTAAATCAAAAAGTTACAAATTGCCGTGAGATTGCGTTGAAAAATTAGATGTTACTAAACATCAACATGGTGTGGTTAAATATCAACCTCAATATAAAACAGCAGTGGGGGGAAATATGATCATCTGATTGAAGCTAAAATGGCAGGTTACATTATATTAGGATAATTTCGAAACATTTGATACTGAAGGAAATGGAAGTTTTCTGAGATTTCCCAAGAAAAAAATTAAAACCTATTTTCAAAGTCTCTTACTTTTTGTAATTTTATAATATAAACACAAAAAGACAAATAATTACAGTGAACTGGATAAAGACCCACCAATGAACACAGAGGTTGAAACAGATATATATATTTGAGAAAATGACTGCAGATTTGGTGTTTTTTTTAACAGACCAGGGCCCGGTTTTTCAAAAGTAATCCACTAGGATTTTGGATAAGGGATTGGATCAAATCTTGAAAATGGGTTTTTCAAAAGAAAAAAAACGGATTACATAATCGGATTAGATCATGTAATCTAATCTTGGTTTTGATCCGGATCAAACCTTTAGTTTGGGTTTTTCAGACCTTTTTTGTAGGATCTGGATCACTTTGATCCAAAAAACCTGGATTTAACTGATCCCATCAGAAGGGTGGATTTAGCGTGGAGTTCATGCCCGAAATGTAATGAAAACTTTAAAAAATTATTAAATAATACTATTTTTGGATCGTACAGTTTCTTACAAGCTACACTATTTATTCATAAGGTTTTAATTTTATTTGTTCATCCGTCAGGCTATAGTGATTATAGGCTTTAACGTATTCAGCCTTTCAGTATAGGCCTACAGCAAAGTAGAAAGAGCTTGGCCTCATAAAATAATCCCCTAAACAGCTGTCAAAACAGACCAAAAACAATTAATTTTATTCTTTCACTAATTGATATATATATTCATCACAATGAAAAAATCTTTTTCTTTTTAGAATATTTATTAGTGATGCATGCAATGATTACAGAATAACAAAAAAAAAAAATGCAAAGAATGGCAATCACTGATTTTTGAAATCTCTTTCAACAATTGCAAAAAGAGACTGAAAGGGCAGAAGCACAGCTTCGTCTGGCAGAGAAACAACTGACTCTGACCAAACTGCAGCAAACCAAGGCCAGACTTGAGATCTGCCTCCTAAAGGCTGCGCTCAGATAAGCTGGTCTCTCCACATCAGATGAGGAAGTCTGAAATTATTGTGGAGTTTTTGACATTAAGTCTTTTTTTTATTTACATCTATATTTGAAACTTATTATAATTATCCTCAATGTAAAGTGTTGTAGGTCTCAGATGAGCGGACTGCTTAAAGAGGATGGGGTGGGGTTTTTCTTGTTTTTCTTATTCATTATTGTTTTAATAATGATTACATTTTCTTAGTTTTCATTTCAAATAAAAATAAAGTTATATTGACCCCACGCTGGCTATTCTACTCTTTACATATCTATAGTTCTACATTGTGATTTCCTATCCTGTTTGAGCACTGGTTATCCAGATTTAGTGATCCTGAAAAGTTCCTATCCGGATCAGATTGATCCAATCCAATGTTGCTTTGAAAAACTGGCTCAAAAAGTAAGCTGGATTACCTGATCAAGGATCGCAAAAACAGGATTACTAAATCCGGATCAATTTTATCCAGATTAAACCTTTTGAAAAACCGTGCCCTGGGCATTAGAGTGTATTTATTTATCTATTTGTTAACCCACCCCCCCAACCCCCTCCTGTTTTATTTTATTATAATTTTTTTTCTTTTTTTTTTCTTTAAGCTGTCACTATTATTTATCTATTATTATAAATTATATCTATTATTATATTGTTTCTCTTTTGTTGTGATTGTAAACATTCTAAGTAAATGTTATTTGCATACTATGTTTATAAAAAACTTTAATAAAAACACAGTTAAAAAAATCACAATAAAACAACTTATAAGTAAAATGTACTAAATAACGTTGTTAAAATAACTACAAATGTTGTGAAAGTAGTAAACAAGGAAAAATAGATTTTTCAGAAGATTTAAAATTTGTTCATGAATCAAATAAAAAAATCATATGAAATCAAATTGTGTCATTTTCTCTTTAATGAATTGTCACCAATCGTTTTTACAATTGACACATACTTTTTAAAATACTCTTTAAAATACATCATAAACATCAATTCATAAATATAAAAATTAAATTGACAACCATTAATAAACTGTTGCCAAATATTACCAATCAAAGATATTTAATTCAAGTATATATCGCTGCAGCCTGGAGACCTCCATGCTTGGCCTGGGTTACGGCTAGAAGGGTTACAGCTGCAGCTACTGAGAATGTGTACATAATAGCATCATTTTTATGAAACTGTACAACAATAATTACTGTTTTTTCATTGGGGTAGGTTTAGGAATGAAACACAACAGGTTACTCTAAGGTGTAGGTTAAGTGTGATTTCACCAATTAGGACATGTTCCTGGATCAACATGTGTTTGGGGCTGACCTGCTCATTTGGAGCTGGCTCTGGCCTCTGTTTATATCTAACTAATTTAAAGTCATTTAAAGACATTTATTTCAATATGTTGATGTACTTCCATCTTAAGTTGAATATTACATAGGGGGTAGGGCTTTCTTTAGCCGTTCACAAAGTGATACAGGTAAATATCCGGAAAATTTACTGAAAGACTTTACCGGTAAAAAAAAAAAAAAAAGCACTGCTCACACAGAGGAGAACGTTAAGGAATTTTTCCGGAAAAGAGAATTCACACATCCATTTCAAAATACCAAAATAAATTCTGACATCATTAACCAGAAATTAGCTCTAAACGGCTGCGCTTGTATTTGTAAACATTTGACTACATTACAAACTCTGTGGATGGATCAGTATTGTGAACAACTTCTATCAAAACATATAAAGAAACACTTTCGCACGTCAAGATGTACATGATATGTGTGTGTATTGACACTCGCCAGCTGCTTTACAGGCACACCCGACGCGTCAAAGAGCTTAGAATGACCAAGAGGCGACACTGTAGTGTAATTTGGGAAACACCCACTAGAGGGTGAGGCGGCCATTTTGGAATTAAAACTCCAGTAAAACAACAGCATATTATAATTCTGTAAATAAACTATTAAACGTGCTGATGATTGTGATAAGTGTTGTATTGTCGTCTTTCAGGTTGTATCTCAGCTTTAATGCGCTTTTTAAATAAATAAATAAAAAACAAAGCAGCTGCTTGCCATCGCGACAGCAATGAGATCCAATGGACGGCCGATCACTTTCACCCCAAAATGGCGGAATAAGGGGCTGTTGCTGGGCGCTGCAGTGTCAAATTGAGTGTCAAATCTTGGTCATTCTAAGCTCTTTGGACGCGTCAAGCAACTAGAAGCAGAGCTTGAAGGTAAACAAACAACGGCTTATCATAAGAATCTTACCGATAATTATTTACACAGCTGGCATTAAGAAGGAACAAAGAAATGTTATCTAACATCGAGCAGCTAAATGTGTCTGCAAAAATATTCAAAGGCTTTTATTTTCATAAACCGAGCGGACGTGAACGCGTCTGACTGTTCTAATTGGCTAAAGTGACGTCTCACGTCAACACGTTCTAGACGTGCATGCGCTCTTTTCGGCAATCTTCCTTCGGCGTTCACACAGCGCAGCATTCCGGCAAATTACCGGTAATGTTACAACTTCTCTTTCCGGAAAATAGCCGAAACGAATTTACCGGTATTTTCAAAAAAGGCCTGTTCACACATACAGACATTTCCGGAAAATTACCGACAATTTTCGGGAAAGGTCTGTATGTGTGAAAGGGGCTTTTTGCGCATCATTCCCTCATAGCAAACTAGCGGTAAGACTGGGTATTAATATGTAGTTGCTATGGAAGACCTCAGGTTTCCCCCAAGAGTGGATGCAAATGGTCAGACTTTCATTCAAGATTACCAAGACAACCTAATTTTTTCAGTGGATTAATTTACATAGACTAATTGTTCACCTTAAGAATAGAAATTTCAAAATTGACCTAAATTAATAATCCAGGAAGATGTCCTAAAATCAGATATTTAACAAGACTTGCAGAAACTAACAGCAGCTGCTCTTTATTCAGTGCACATGGCTATATGGCTTGGAGAAGTAGCTACTATTGTCACATGAGGCAACATGTGCGATTTATTGAATTGAATACAGTGATTTAAACTATTTCAAGTCATCCAGTAACAGTCAATTGGCTGAATTGTGAAGAGGAATGACAAAAATGTATACTAACACATCAGATAGTGCTGAAAGATTAGATCAAATGAAATCTGTAAATTACGTCACCAGTGACTTTAGAAAAAAACACAGTGCAAGTAAAGCAGTGCCCAAAAGATCCCCCAAAGCCGTCAGATATGGGATGGAGAAGCTATCGGGATCCCTGCCGTACCTCCACAAACAATGAACCATCACATCAGCGATGCTCATCAGGAGAAGCACCTGCATTGAAGAAGATTCAATCACACATCAATTCTCAATTCCGTTTCAAAACAACATGCATTTTGGTACGGTTAAACCTGCCATCCACACTTCTCCAGGATCTTCGACTGGGAAAAATGGAGCGTTTTAAAAATGCCAATGGTTATTGACTAATGTGTTGCGCTTTTTCCAGCCTGATCTCACGAGAAAACGTAAGTATTTTACCTTTTGTCGGTTTAGTGGTTAATTGGTATGAATTCGTATGAGTACAGTCGTACGAAATTGTACCATTTAAAAAAGGAGGCGTGGCACCTAACCCCACCCCTAAACCAAACCGTCTTTAGGGGATGAGCAAATCGTACTAAATTGTACGAATTAGATTGTACGAATTAGCCATTAAATCAAAAAGTTATGAATTGCCGTGAGATCATATTGCTTTTTCTGCTCAGAGTTGACTTTTCTACTGCAGGCGCACAGAGCGCAAAGGCAAAAACATGAGGTGTGTAGGGCATACACACAGCGAGAAAAATGCAGCAGCCATTAGAAAAGCATTAAAAAAAGACACCTCTTATCAGAAAAAATTGTGTTTAGTTTCTATATAAAAAGTCAGAAGTGTGAGACATAAATTTAGAATTACAAAAAAAGGTGTGATCAAGGCCTAACGCTGCTTTTACATTAGTGTGTTTTCATTCTCATTCCTTGTCCTGCATTTCAGAAAAAAAATCTAAATCCAAACTAAAATGGGGTCTTTAGCATTTTCAAAATGCTCTTTCTTCACAGGTCGAACATGCTGGAGTTGTGTGGACACCAGTGACTTTATATTTTAAAATGAAAATACATTAGTGTAACTAGTGCATAAAAAGCCGTTATAGTTTGACAATTCTGGTGTTCCATTTCAGTATAGACAATGAGACGTGTAAACTTTTGAAAATGGAGGCACAGTTGCAAATTGCTTTCTCACTGGTCTTCTGGACCATTGAGTATTATTACCTTTGTCAAGTCATTACATAACCAGTAATCTATTTCATATGATATGCCAGCCTGATCTCACGAGGAAACGTAAGTATTTTCCGTTTTGTCAGTTTAGTGGCTAATTCGTACAAATTCGTACAAGTTCAGTCATACGGTAATGTACAATTTTAAAAAGGAGACGTGGCACCCAACCCCATCCCTAACCCCAACTGTCAGAGCCGGCCCAAGGCATAAGCGAACTAAGCGGCTGCTTAGGGCCCCGTGGCCACAGGGGGCCCCAGGAGTGCTTGAAATTATTGTGTGACTTTCGTTTTAGTTTGTTGAGTTGTGGATTAGTGGTGGGACAAAATATATGCTAATTTATAGTGTTATTTCTGACCGCGATACATACTCAGGCGCCAAGATATTTACCTAAATTTACAAAAGATCTGATTTAATTAATTAGTTTTCCACACTGACTGCAGCAGATAACCGCTTTAGCTACAGTACACCCAGCCGCCACCAGGTGGCGCTTCCCGTAATGGCGGATCATTAGACATACACCAGCGTCATGTAAACCAGTGGTTCCCAACCTGGGGTCCGCAGAGAGTTCACAGGGGGGGCGCGGGAGAGGATAAGTATTGAGGTAGAAAAAGGCATAAAAATGCTCCACTATTATAAAGGGCTTTGCAATTAATCGAAAATCCGATTTAGATTTCGGTTTCAAACGATTATAAAAAAGCATTAATCGAGATAAATGATTATTGCGTCATATTTTGCCACGTTCCAGTTGTACACGTGTTTTTCTTAAAAGCGCGAAAGAGCTTATGTGTGTGTGCAGCACGCACACGCAGTCAGAAGCATGCGGCCGGTCAGCATTCACTCTCATTCACACACTGAGACGAGCAGAGGAGCGCAGACATCTAAAGTCATCTTAACTTGAGCGCTTTAATGGTCAAATAGGTGTCAAAACGCGGTGTTTAGTGATTATGTACATTAACCCTCATTTGTGTAATAAACAAACGAGTTGAGGATCAAAAGACGTGAAAGAGAAACCATTAAAGAGACAGCGCGCTGTAATCCTTCTGCCGGCTGTTTTTATCATTATTAAACAAACATAACGAGAAAACCCTCGCTGCTCTTGACTGAAGGACTGCTGTAGCTAAAGTGTTTTTCTTACAGTGAAGATGCTTAAAGCACAGTTTGTTTCATATTTTTTTCTATTGTATTTATTTCTCTTTCCTTTGCAGGGTGGGAAATAACTGTATGTATACAGTTGAAGTCAGAATTATTAGCCCTCTTGAATATTAGCAAACCTTTTCCTGCCCAATTTCTGTTTCATGGAAAGAATATTTTATTAACTTATTTCTGAACATAATAGTTTTGATATCTCATTTCTAATTACTGATTTCTTTTTGTCTTTGCTATAATGACAGCACATAATATTTTACTAGATATTTTTCAAAATACAAGCATTCAGATTAAAGTGCAGTTCAAAGGCTTAATTAGAGTAATAAGGCAAGTCATTATAACAGTAGTTTATTCTGCAGACAATCAAAAATATATATTGCTTAAGGGGGCTAATAATATTGACCTTAAATTGGTTTCAAAATATTTAAAGCTGTCTGTATTCTAGCTAAAATAAAACAAATAGAAGAAAAAATATTATAGGAAATACTGTTAAAATTCCTTGCTCTGTTAAACATAATTTGGGAAATATTTATATAAAAAAAAAAATCTCAGGAGCGCTAATAATTTTGACTTTCACTGGCAATGGTTTTGAATAATCGTGATTACAATTATGACCAAAATAATCGTGATTATGATTTTTCCCAAAATAGAGTAGCCCTACTATTATATATGTATTTTTAAGTACCAAAAAAAAAATCTAAACACATGCTTAAAATTCCAACATAATAGTGAAAATAATTAAAATAAATAACTTTAAATAATTATTTAAATTTTGCTCACTCGCGCAATCTGCTTGTCAACGTGTCGTAAAGGCAAAATCAAAACAAAAATGGCAGACAAACGTAAATGCAGCGATTCTTCAGAGGCGAAGAAAAAGATTAGACAGTATGACAAAGCCTACCTAGATTTTGGTTTTATTGAAGGCCAAGACAAGTTAAAACTGATTAATTAATATTTTCTATACATATTACTATATATTAATATTACACAAACACACACACACACACACACACACATATATATATGTAACATAAACCAGGGTTAGCATAAAATGTTTCCATGTTTACATAAAATTAGTTGGTCAAGTTGTAAAAAGTGTTTTAAGTTTACAGAAAATTAGAAAGCAATAAATTACTATTTTGGCAGTTTTTTTCTTAAATGCATATTCTCCTAAATTGAGATTCTGCTGCTGTGATAGAGATGTGCTCTCTTCAGTCATAAACTCCTCTCTGCACATCAGCATTTTTAAGCTTGTTTGACAGATGTGCACTTGTTTTACATTGTTGCATTTCTATAAATGCTTGTTTATAAAAGAAATTCATCATAAATTTTTGATCAATTTTTCCCCTTCATTTACCAAAATTGTGACATATTGTGGCTGGTTATCTTGTGATATATCAATTTATCGCAGAATCATTGATATCGTGATTGAAGCAGCAGCAAAATGCTTTTTCATGAACTTGGTGATAAAAAATAAGCTTCTGATTTATACAATTGACAGTTGGTAAATACATTGCAAAAATGATTTTCTTTCTTATAGTTTTTGTGTGATTTTTAGTCCAAATATCTAAAAATTCTTAAACCAATAAACATTTTTTAGTCAGATTTTTAGTCAAAATGATGTGAATTTTTCATTAAAAAAGCTCAATAATCTGCCAATTAGGGTAAATAAAAAATATTGTTTTAGGTTTTAAATAAGATTATTTTACTTATCTCATTCATCATATCAGATTCATTCATTTTACAAAAAAAAAATCACTTAATTTAGAATTATTTCTGAAAACTGAACAATTTTTGTACATATTTAGTAATTTGACTAATATGCGAGTATGTCTAGAAAATGCTTCCTGATTTAATTTGATTTTAGTTTAAATAGATGTTTTAAGTTATTTGAACTACAAAATAGAATATGAATTTTTTTCATTGTTATATCCAATTTAAAAAAAAAGTATCTTTATTGTCACTATGTTTGACTATTTGGCAGCGTCTTGTGCCTGAATAATAACAAAAATAAGTAGGCCTATGTTATTGGCTACTTTCAGCTGCTTTTGTTTCTGCCACCCCATATTAATGTTTGGTGTTTAATTATTTAGATTTGTGTCAAGTAGTCATATAAAAAGTTGGATCAATAGGAAGTTGTTTCTGCAGAATAATATTTAGAATTTTCTTAAAACATATATTTTATGATGTAAGCAACACAGCTACAGCAAATAAAATCGATAACGTGTGTTTGAAATTTATAGTGTGCGATTTATCAAGGATTGACGATAATTTGTCATATTGTTTGCACCAAGAGGGCCCCAAATAAAATCCTGCTTAGGGCCCCCTGAAGGCTTGGGCCGGCCCTGCTAACTGTCATTGGGTGATGAGCAAATTGTACTAAATTGTACGAATTAGATCGTACGAATTCATTTGAATTAGCCACTAAATCAAAAAGTTATGAACTGCCGTGAGATTGCGCTGGGTATGCACATGAATAGTCATGTATCTTGCATTTTAAGCTGTGTAGTGTGCACATAGACCATTTTCTGAAATGCAGTAATAGCGCCAGTCTGGGTGAGAAATGTTTTCATTCTAAAACATTTAAAAATGAAAGCACAGCCTAAAACACACAGTAACATCGTTCTCACTCACCTGTGTAAATGCAGCAATGATGTAGAAGAAAATGAAGACAGCAGTGGGTGGAGATTGGGAGCCTTGTATTATGTAAATTGTGTAGATGAAGACCAGATGACCTGGAGCGACCAATGCGAGCAGCACCTGGGCTGATCTTCCATTCGGCCCTGCCAGAAGCAATGCAAAATGTTTTTTAGCTTTGCTTTAAAATCTTTACATCTTAAAAATTGTTGTTAATAATAAAAGGCTCATTATACAGTAAGTGAAATTCAAGAAATAACTGTAATGACAATAATTCGTAACAATGTGAAATAAAACTAAGTTTGTTTTTGAGTCGTAGCCATAGGAAGCCAGATTTATGATTTTCTCTCTCACAATTTTTAATTTACATCTCACAAATCTCATTTCTTCCTTCTCAGAATTGTGACTTAATTTCTCACAATTACAAAACTTCAGGGGAAAAGTCAGAAATGCAAATTATTACAAGAAAAAGAGTGAGAAATGTGAGATGTTACCATGAATGTTCAATATCTGACTTTTGTTGTAATTCTGAGTTTATATCTCAGAATGTAAAAAGTCAGAACTGTAAGACATACATTTACAATTACAAAAAAGGTCAGAAATGTGAGATACTGCTATGACAGTAAAAATGTCACAACTACAAAATGAAAAAACTGTAGCATGCAATTTCAGATTAACATCACACTAACTAGACCTTTTCCCAAAAGTTCTACATTAATGTAAGTTATTCAGAATGTAAGTTATACATTCTGAGAAAAAAGTCTGAAATGTGAACTTTAAAATTACAAATAAAAGAAAAAAAGTCAAAAATATGAGAATGTGTATTGATAATCAGCTGGAGTGTCCATGAGACTCAAGCTGGAATTAGAAAAATAAAAAAAATCAAGCCACACAGCACACCTCCAATGACTGCGCGCGCACCTTACGAAACGGCTGAGGCTTTTATACTCGCCGCGTTCGCCGTTGTGATATTCTTTAAAACAACGGGGGGCGGTCAAAAGACACTCACCGTAAAATCAGATGGATAAACAGAGAAGTTTGAAGTTTCCAGAACTACGTCATACTGTATCATTAATATCGTTTAATATTTTTAAACTATTGATTTTTTATTGTTTTTATACATTATTTTAATGATTATAAGCATTTTTATAACCATTCAAGATTTTTTTTTTTATCTAATCACTTGCTTTTGTTCATATCTCAGACAGTATTACCATTTAAAGTTTAATATATCACAAGAGAACATGAGTTACTCTGCAAATATATTTTTATTATGGCAAGAATAAATGCAAAAAAAAAAAGAAAATAATTTTTTTAGAAAAAGATTATTTTTTAGATTTAGCTTGCTTTACAAATATATAAATCAGTGTTACTGGCTAGTTTCTGTCCTCTTCTTACGCTAAAAAAGCAATGATGGTCCAACATTACAGACCATTATCACCAATAAAGCCCAGAGAAACAGGGCATCAGTATATGTAAACCGATAGGTTTAAATACTTCCCAATTATCAAAGAAATACTTCTGTGACTTCATTATAGTTTTGTAACTATTAAACTGTTTTAAATTCAAAATTAAACAAAGTACATCAGTGCAAAACCTATAAATGGTGGAAAAACATATTTTGTGATTGTGTACCTGGTCTCCACTTTTGACATGGCCACTTTTGGTTTTAATAAACTTTTCCTTCAGGTTTTTCCAAACCTTTTAACAAAAACGTTCTCCTTTCCCACGGCTGTTGCAATTTCTGGCCAAGAATTATTGATCATTAGGTTATCTCTCTGATCACGGGTTATAAGATGTGTGTCCAGTCATACTGTTTCAGATAAAAGCTCTTCAAAGTGTTTCATATTCAACTCAAATCAGTTGTGGCACCGCGCGTGCTGTTTGCTCGAGTCTCAAAACATGCCCTACGCACCGCTAGCCGAAATCATGCCGCGCACCCAAAGCGAACCTCCGCAAACTCCGTGATGACGTCACATTCGCCGCGCGCACTCAAGCGAACAAGTGAACGGGTCGAGTATAAATCAGGCTTCACTAAAGGACACTCCATCCATCCTGTGCCTTTGCCATTCACTAGGACTACATCTCCCACATTGCATTTCACCAAATCACTCCATGCCAGCTGTTTCACATTTTCTTAATTCTTTTACCAGTTTGGAAAGATCCATACTATTTTGCTCATTTAAATACACACAATACGTTTACATGGACATCAGTAATAAAATTATTTGCCTTCATCCGAATAAAACAGTAATCTGCCAATAAGGTGTTGCAGGGCCGGAGTGGGACTCCTTTTCAGCCCTGGAGTTTCAATTCTTGAACCGGCCCATCTCAGTTCACAACTGACTATTAAAATAAGGTCATTTTCAATTCAGTTTCTAAGGACACTTTCACGTCATTTTTCAAGAAAACAGCTGCTTTAGAACTTCAAATTTCCAACAACCCTAACAGTATTATATGTCTTAACAATAATAAAAAAAAAATAATAATAATAATAATTTTTCAGATGAGGTTCGAACACGGGTCGGCCGTGTCATATTTTAACATGCTGACCACTGGACCACAGTGGCACTGTTGATCTAATGTGGCTGGAATGAAAAACAAATATGGCACTATGTCAGATTTATTAATGTAGTGAATCATCTGATTTTCATTGAGCAGGTGTATTATTAATCAATATTAATTATTCAAATTCTTACATTCACTAAGGTGCCGCTGTTTAGAGTCGAATGATGATAGTTACATCATTAATAATTTGCAGGCTGCATTTTGTTTACGGGGCTGCGAGAAAAAAAATAAAAAGAGCGGATCTGCGGCAAAATAATGAATAAAAAGAGTGAGGCTATGGTCAAATAAATAAATAAATGAAAAAAAGTGCAACTGCTGAGAGTGCAAGCAGCTAGGGACACCGGCCCTCGTGGCCAAAAAACGGACCGGCCCACCGGGAATTCTCCCGGTTCTCCCGATTAGCCAATCCAGGCCTGAGGTGTTGACATGAGCTGCTTTTTGAATGTTCCTATCATGATCCTGTTTTACATGGTAGAGCACATAGATTGA
This sequence comes from Danio rerio, assembly GCF_052040795.2. Taxonomy (NCBI): domain Eukaryota; kingdom Metazoa; phylum Chordata; class Actinopteri; order Cypriniformes; family Danionidae; genus Danio; species Danio rerio. The sequence continues at coordinate 31,166,628 of NC_141045.1, read as the reverse complement.
TTAATGTCTTTGCATCACCACGCTATCCAAGTTTTATCCAGCGTTTAATTTAATTTTGGGTGTTTCATTTGTAATTTTGTAACTTTAACTGCAGTAAGCCATGTTGTATAGCCAAATCATCAAGTGATTTAGGGGAGTGGTTAGTGTTCCTAATTAGAATGCATTTACCTTGGATTCGAAGCCAGAGGAAAGCAGTTCATTCATTCATTTTCTTTTTGGCTTAGTTCCTTTAATAATCAGAGGTCGCCACAGTGGAATGAACCTTCATCTTATCCAGCATATGATTAACACAGCATATGCCCTTCCAGCTGCAACGCATTACTGTGAAACACCCATACACTCTCATTCAGACACATACACTATGGACAGTTTAGCTTTTTCAATTCACCTATAGCGCATGTCTTTGGACTGTGGGGGAAACCAGAGCACCCGGAGGAAACACATGTACGTGAACACAGAGAGAACATGCAAGCTACACACAGAAATGCCAACTGACCCAGCTGGGACTTAACCCAGTGACCTTCTTGCTGTGAGGTGACAGTGCTAACCACTGAGTCACCGTATTGCCTCACATCTGAATTTTTGTACATACATGATTTTAATATTTGCCTTGTTAAGAAATAACACACATCTGTTTTTGCCATTCTTTGTTTAACGGATTCTTGTGTTCCTTGCCTTGGACTGTCTGGATTATTGATTGTTTGGTGCCTTTTCCGACCCTTGTCTTTGCTTTAGATTACTTTATTGAATTTGCCCCTGATACTGCTGGATGCCTCTGATTTGACCCCCGCTTGTCTAATCATCCTTTTTTAATAAGCCTACATTTCGATCGTCACCTTCGTTTGTCCCCAACTAAAAAAAAACACACTGCTATAAACCCACAGTTGCAAAGAAAGTCACAATTGTAAACACGCGCGCGCACACACACACACACACACACACGCTATTTGTTAGTTTGCAAAAGAAAATTTGAAGTCTTGCTATTTTTCGTCAGAATTTCAAGTTATGCATTTGGAGAACTTTCAGCTATAAACTTCACAGGTAAAATGTCAGAAATGTAAAACAATTGCTATAAACTTACAATTTCTGACATTTTTCTTATAATCCTGACAGTAAAAACATTTTTAAAAAACTTTTTTCTACAAATTGCAAGATGTACACTCTTGAATTACAAACACATATGAATATATGTGTGGCATTGCAATAACCTTACAATAACTCAGTTTATATTTAGCATTTTTTATGTTTTTCTTTAGAATTGTGAGATATAAATTTAGGATTGCAAGAAAATAAAAACAGGAAAAAATTGCTATGAACATGTACTTTTATATTTGACCATTCTGCCTAAACTTAGAACTGGGCAAAAAAAATAAATAAATAAATAATACTGCTATAAACTGCTCTAAATACTGCTATAAACTTGCAATTTACTTCAATAAAGTTATAATAAAGTCGTAATTCTGAGGAAGCAAAAATAAGAACAGCAAAATGTAAACTCAGATTTCCAGTTAACATTTCCAGCCGTGGGTTTATATCACATAATTCTGACAGTTTTCTCATAATTTCAATTTTTTAACTCATAGTTTTGCCCTCAGAACTGTCTTAACGCTTTGTGGCATAGGTTTAGCAAGCCACTGGAAATATTCCTCAGAGATTTTGGTCCATATTGACATTGTGACGGTCGTAAGGTTTTGTTAACCAGTGTCCACTAGATGAAAGATTTCCATGATCTGGTATTCTTCTGGAGTTTTGAACAGGTGTGGTGTTTTGCCGTGATTGACGTTTGGACCAGGTGTGCAGTGTTACCTGTGATGTGGTTTGGATATAAACCAAGAGAACAGGACTGCAGGTGTTCATCCTTCCCTCTTCAGCTTTGGAGTTTTATTTTTGTTTGTTTTGTTTTCTTTTCTTTATATTTATTTATCATTTCACTTAATTTTTGATTAAATATATTTAAGTTGATTTGATTTTCTGGTTTGGATCTTTATTTGGTTTTGTTGCTACTTTCTTGAGCCAGGAGGTTGTAACAACATGATAGCATCACACAGTTGTTGCAGATTTTGGCTTTACATCCATGATGCTAATCTCCTGAATCTCCTCCTGTGGAGGCCATTTGAGTAAAGTGAACTCATTGACTAATTTTACATGGCAATCAGTAATCAAAATGTTTTCCTTTATCTAATTAAGTCAATATGATTAAGGTGTTTTCATGAGTTGCTTTTTGAATGTTCCTTCCATGATCCCGCTTTACATGTTAAAGCAGGGGTGCTCAATCCTGTTCCTGGAGATCTACCAGTTGCTACCCATATCAAACACACCTGCCTGTAATTATCAAGTGGTGTTTAGGTCCTAATTAATTGGTTCAGGTGTGTTTGATATGAGTAGCAACTGAAACCTGCAGGAAGGTGGATCTCCAGAAACAGGATTGAGCACCCCTGTGTTAAAGCATGTAGATCAGGGGTGTCAAACTCAATTCCTGGAGGGCCGAAGCCCTGCACAGTTTAGTTCCAACCCTGCTCCAACACACTTACCTGTAGGTTTCAAACAAGCCTGAAGGACTCAATTAGTTTGATCAGGTGTGTTTAATTAGGGTTGGAACTAAACTGTGCAGAGCTGCAGCCCTTTTGGAACTGAGTTTGACACGTGTGATGTAGATCGATTGATGTCAGTGCGTCACCACACTATCCACGTTTCCTCCAGAGTTTCATGTAATTTTGGGTGTTTCATTTCTAATTTGCCGACTTTACCTGCAGTTCAGCACTTTCACTTTTATTCTGGAACATTTCATGCATGCCTCTGTGACAAACAAGATATTGGATGCAACTATGAACTGTTGGAAATGTGTTTTTTTAATGGAATTTCATACCGCACACTATATGGGAGAAAAAAAAACTGCATTTCGCTGTGTATGTGTCTGTGGTCTTTCACTGACATGGTAGCTAAAAGGAATAGTGTCAAACAGCTGTGTGTGTGTAAGTGTGTGAGGACTATCCTGTCGCAAAACACAGCGAAAAGTCCTACATGATGGTAATAATTCGATTAAGGTGTTTACATGTCTGTACTGCACTTCAATATTGCAGCTAAAATCAGCTTACTCCACATGTCTTAATTCAATTTCTCTTTAGTTCGATTATGACTTTAATTAGATTAAATTAATAAAAATAAATAAATAAATCGCTGTTTACATGGTCGACTCTTAATCAGAGCATTGTCCTAATCTTATTAAAATCGGTTTATTGGTGTCCATGTAAACATACTCAGTATCATGTTCATGAAAGCTGTCTGAGATGATTTGCGCTTTAGGACATGGTGTGTTATTCTGCTGGAAGTAGCCATCAGAAGATGGGTACACTGTGGTCATAAAGGGATGGACATGGTCAGCAACAATACTCAGGTAAGCTGTGGCGTTGACATGATGCTCAATTGGTACTAATGGACCCAAAGTGTCCAAAAAATATCCCCCACAACATTACACCACCACCAGCAGCCTGAACTGTCAATACAAGGCAGGATAGATCCATGCTTTCATGTTGCTGATGCCAAGTTCTGGCCCTACCATCCAAATGTCGCAGCAGAAATTGAAACTCTTCAGACCAGGCAACTTTTTTTCCAATCTTCTACTGTCTAATTTTGTTGAGCCTGTGTGAATTGTAGCCTCAGTTTCCTGTTCTTAGCTGACAGTGGTGGCACGTGTTGTGGTCTTCTACTGCTGTAGCCCATCCACCTCAAGGTTCGACAAGGTTGTGCGTTCAGAGATGCTCTTCTGCATACCTCGGTTGTAACAGGTGGTTAGTTGAGTTACTATTGCCTTTCTATCAGCTAAAATTAGTCTGGCCATTCTCCTCTGATCTCTGACATCAACAAGTTATTTGTGCCCACAGTACTGCCGCTCACTGGATATTTTCTCTTTTTCGGACCATTCTCTGTAAACCCTAGAGAAGGTTGTGTGTGAAAATCCCAGTATATGAGCAGTTTCTGAAATACTCAGACCAGCCTGTCTGGCACCAACAACCATGCCATGTTCAAAGTCACCTAAATCCCCTTTCTTCCCCATTCTTATGCTCGGTTTGAACTGCAGCAGATTGTCTTGACCATGTCTACATGCCTAAATGCATGACAAGTGGCTGCCGTTTGATTGGCTGATTAGAAATTTAAGTCAACGAGCAGTTGGACAGGTGTACCTAATAAAGTGGCCGTTGAGTGTATAAACTTAAAACAAAAGAGAACATCAGGGAATCATCATTTAGTGTCACTAGGATTTACCTGCTAAAGTATTTAAATCTTTCTTTTACTCAATTTGATACAATTTGAAAAAATTATAATAATAAAAAAAAGTAAATATCAGGAATTTTACCTTTGGAGCAAAAGTAGCGGCAGGGGCAGTAGCATCCTTTAGTGCCTTCTGGAAGCTCGCCCAGGGGACACTGGAAATGAAGATATGTGGCTATACGACTGGCCTGGATGGAAACCAGGTTACCACCAACACCTTAAAGAAAAGACATTTTGAAACAAACAATCACATTTGTTCAGAGCATGAGTTTTGTTTGAGTGACCCACCATTTATAACAGGAGTGTATAGAACAAGACCATCGAGCTTTGGATTTGTGATTGTTCGGTCCAGAATTAATCCTCCAAGGCTTGAAGAAAAAAAAAAATACAGTTTCTCCGTCACAAAAAGGTCTATGATGGACTTACTGATTGTAAAATTGATCCAAAATCGATTGATTCTAAAATTGTGGGTACATTTTAGTCTCCAAAATAAACCTATTTTTATAAACAAAAATTAAATGAAAGAGTTTCGAATAACACAAATCATATCAATTTATCCCAAAAAATTATGTTTGTAACTTAAGACTCCTACTATATCAATTTTGACTGTATTTGACTGAATTTTTTAACGAAAGAATGCTAATTTCCATATCTTGAGTGTTATTACTTTAATCATCTTGACAGTCAGTGAATATGTTCACTTATATACTTGTCTGTTTCCGCCTGTCACAGAAGAAGATGGGAAGTACGATAAACTGATAAGTTTATTCATGGAGGATAGCAGGTAGATAACGGAACTCAATGGAGACGCATGCAGAATGGATATGGATGACCAGATGAATCGGAGCCAAAGGAGTATTCGAAGCCAGGCACATAGAGAGATGGGATCAACAAACATCAGAAAGGGACCAGGAGAAAGCCACACTACAATGGAGAGATGCAGACACTAGAGATCATAGGGAAACAAGTAAGGTAAGTAAACTTGGAATAGCAATTGCCGCTGTCCGTGAGGAGCGTATAGTCTTTCATAACAGCAACAAGGCTAGGTGCAGAATGGCTGTGGTGCTGGTTTTTATAGGGCTGTGGTAATGACTGGTGATGACGTGCAGGTGCGGGGTTAATCAGAATTCAGGTGACTTTAATAGGGGTGATTGTGTTGACTGTGCTGACTGTGAGTGGAAAAAAACTGGCCTGGCACTGTTTTTGATTGTTTGGAGCCATATTGTGACTGAATAATACGTAGGTTAGTGTATTGACCTTATTCTAAAATGAGGAAGTGCGCCTGTTTTCGCGATTGTCTTAGAACATCCGATTCAGTCGCCTATGGGAGAAATGACTAGGAATAATAAACGGCAGAAAACGGTTAAACTACTAGCTCTACAACCAAAAGTTTGCATGACTATACACACCAAGTAGAATAATATAATAAGACAATATCAAATTGCAACATCAAGCAGCGTAATGAGCAGTTTTTTAACGTCAAAAAATTAATGGAAGTGAATGAGACCGGAAGTCTCAAGCCAAAAAGATTCAAATGGCAGCGCCTGCTCGTCGGTGGAGAATAAGGTGAATACACCGTCATGTCCATTTAGCCATTTTGATTCTGTCAGCTTTGACTTTAATAAAACAGGTATGACTATCTTTAAAACGCTGATAGAAAAAGCAGATGACTTGCTCTAACTAATGTCCCTTCCTCAGGCGGGAAATGCTGGGAGGCACTGAGGCACCTACCATTATTCTTCTCTCATTCATAGGTACAAAAAGTTTAGGGTAAACCAACCAATATTTAACTGAAATTCTCGATTACATTTTAAAAACTATGATAGGCTGAAAGTACATAATAGTCTATTTTAGACATAGTTCAAAGTTAGCATTTTGAGCTAAAGCTAAAAGCTGTCAACTCTGTTGTTCTCAACCTTGTTAGCTGTTTTTAATAGTTTAACGATTAGTTAAACAACACTTAGTAACAGAATCAAATGTTCCATATCATATTTATGCTCGTTGCATTATTTTAAATTAATAATAAATTAAAATTGTTTTGCTGTCGTTTCTACATTTCCTGCATATCATATGAGTTTTGAGAAAAATAACTGAAAGTGCTTGAAATGTACCCACAATTGTGGAATGAGACTTATATATTGATGTACCAAGCTGTGAACGTTACCTGCTGATCACCATTGCGGTTATTACTGGCTCCCAGCCAGAAAACAGCAGCTTTTGGCTTTCGGGGTGGTGAAATGAAAGAATCACCCACATCGGCGTAAGGCACAGGAAAAAAAGGCATACCAGGTAGGTGATATAAGGGTAAGGTTCTACAAACAGAGAGAGTTTATATTAAAGTTAATGCAAAAAATGTTTGTAAAAAGAGTATAAATAACCCATTAAAATCATTGGTCAGCTTCTCACCCATGCAGTAATACAAGCCCTGACTGATGACAGCCAGGAGTCCAAGTGTGATGAGGTCACCAAAACTGGCAGCGATGGGCGTGGCTATGTTATCAGGGTTGATACCCACCTTCTTGGATCCAATAATCACACCAACCATTAAGATGCCTAGAGATATTTCCAAATATCAAAAAAAAAAAAAAAAAAAAAGAATTCATGTTGTGTTATGGAAGTAAAAAAATACAAAATCACAGGCGTAAGGCGAGGGGGTTGGGAGTATATTATACCAATAAAAGTATATCATTTACTTTAGTCCTTCTGTCTACTCACCACCAGATGTTGCTATCCTGCTACACTAACGCTCTTTTCACACAGATTATTTCAGATTATCATACATCACTTACCATGTTGAACTTTATTAATTACACAGCCAATATAACACCATGTAAATACCAGACTTTTACTTCGCTCTGGGCAGAGCAGTTTTCTACATATATTCTGTTCATTGACAGCAACTCTAGAAGCCATTTCTTCCTATTTTGTTCCATTGCCTTGTTGGATATACCATTTTGCCTTTAGTGTACTCTGGGTTATCTCTGTTCCTGTTGATTTGGGTTACTGTCTGGTCTGCTTATTGGAATTCTCATTTGCCTTGCCCTATGGACTCTGTTTGCTGTTGTCTAACCCATTCCTTACTGATTACTCTTCTGTCTTGTTCTCCATACAGCTGTTGCAAGGATTTTTACACATTTTATCTCATTACAAGTATCATAAAGGTACATACTAGAATTAAAATTACTACTTTTCTTTTAAGGAATTACCTTTAAGTCAGTTCCCAAACTTTTCAGCCCGCGACCCCCAAAATAACAATGCCAGTGACTAGCGACCACCAAACCAATCTGCTGAATCTGACGCTATTACTGTGTCTTTAATATAATGATATCACCTCAAGGATCACAAAAAAATCGAAAGGCTGATGGCTTTTTATTTGCATGATGTTTTTTTAATGTTTATCACTAACAGGTTAACAATATTACTATTAATACCTATTTTATTCTCCAGTAGGTTATGGATAAAATATGATCATTCTAATAGTTTAATAAAATGAATTATATTTTTGGAAATCACTAAGCAACCCCCTCTCATTGTCCCGTGACCCCCCAAGGGATCCCGACCCCCACTTTGGGAACCACTGCATTAAGTAACCATTAAGTAATTAAAATGTATGTTTTGGAAAGGTACCTCTCCATTGCCTATATTTCTGAGAGTGTAGCCTATGTGTATCAAGTGCATGTCAACTTACACTAACCCTTACCCTAACCCCAACCTCACAGTCTACTTACAATCTAATGAGAATTAGTGGGCATGTAGATGCAATGTAACTTAAATTCAACAAACGGACCGTCAAAATAAAGTGTGACCAATTAAAACAAAGCTAGTGACATTTACAAATTAAGCAGATTTTCTGTTGGTCGATATGCCAAATCCATGTGGTCAACATAATCTGCTCTGGGGAATCTTTCACCTTCACACAAAAATCCTAATCCTGTGGATTCCTACTAAAAGGACAGTGTGATAAATAAAACAAGACAATAATTCATTAGTTAATGCATTTACTAACATGAACTAATCATGAACAACACTTGTACAGCATTTATTAATCATAATTGAACATTTACTAATGCATTATGAACATCCAAGTCTGTGCCTGTTAACATTAGTTAGTAACGTGAGTTAACATGAACTAACAATGAACGACTGTATTTTCATTAACTAACGTTTAATAACATGAATAAATACTTTAGTAAATGTATTGTTCATTATTTGTTCATGTTAGTAAATGCATTATTGACATTAACTAATAAACCTTATTGTAAAGTGTGACCAAAGTATCTATGTAGAATCTTGACTGAATTTAAAAAATGTTAATCCAATTGTCAGATGGCGGTTTTTCCTGCAAAGATACTTGTCATTGATTTGTAAAAAGCACTATTTTTTATTAATGTTATCTTCTGAATTAAATGATATAGTTAAAAACCAAAGAATATAACTTTTAAGTTAGATTTAAAATAGATTATGGTTAATTTGAAATGAGATTGTATTAAATTATATTCCACATTAATAATACCCAGGTAGCAAAGAATTCTGGCCCAGATTGGGCATAAATCTGGCACAGCAGGCATTCATCCAGCACGGGCACACAGCAGGTGGGCCAAACATGGCCCTGGTTTGGCAGAGGTGACACCGTCTTTAAGATGGCACATGATATTTGGGCCAGATTTAAATTGTAGTATTTGGCCCAGATGTTAATAATTAATATGTGGGCCATGTAAACTTGGCCCATCTTGACCTAAATTAAAAATACCTTGGTATTTCAAATAAAAATAAATAAATTCTACCAATCAGGTCACTTCAAGAAAAAAGTACACCCATCGCATGCCTAAAGCACAATGATTCATGGGTTTATCGATTTTAATTGCAGTTTTGACACACCCACATATCTATCCCAGTTCAGTCTCAGTTATGGGTTATTAACTTGGCTGAGACTTGGTCCAGATATAGTCCGTGTTTGGCCCTTGTCTGGAAGCCAGACTTGGTCCAATCATGTACCGTAATTCATTGCAGCTGATTGTGTGGGCCAGATCTGGGCCAGAGATATTTTGCTATGTGGGTACTGACTTGACTTAAAAGAACGCAATAAGTTATTACTATACCGTAGAATATTAATAATTTGCACATTTTTTTGTATGTACGTTTGTAATTATGGTTTTAAAATAAAAAAATATCGATTTTAAATAAACGGAACAATAATGTAGGTTGATTTTTTACAAAAAAATCAATCACATAATAAAAGATATGGCATGTGTCGCTTTAACCCCGGGGAGTGACGCATACAACTGAGGTAAGATCCACAATGCAGGTTTATTCGTCATCAGGCAAGCAAAGGTCAGCACAGGTGCAAACAGATATGTACAGGCAAATCCAGAATCGTAGTCAATATAACAAGCGAGAGGTCGAAAAACAGGCGGCAGACAGGGATAACTAAATAAACATTGCTAGGCAAGTACATGGGAAAACAAGGCTAGGAAAATGCATTGTAACGTCACTGCACGACTCGGCAAAGTGAATGAGTGAGTGTATAGCTTAAGTAGTGTGTGCAATCAGTCTCTGACAATCCTCAGGTGGTGCGAGTAATCAGTCTAGATAAGGAAGCATGTGTGAGTGTGACCGGAGTGCATGTATGAATATGTAGTCCAAAAATGGCAGATTTGTAGTCCATGGTTATTGTTAGTGCAAACCAGCGATCTTATTGGATATGATCGCTGGTAATCGTGACAGTCACATAGGACGTTCTTTGATTTTTTTTGCATCTTTTCTAAATGCAATGTATTATCTTTTATCCTTTTTTTAACAAGCTAACAATTTAAAGGTAAAGTTCACCCAAAAATGAATGTTCCTGACTGTTTTTGAACACTCAAGTGGTTGTAAACTCAATGAATGACTTTCTTCAAACAAGATAGTCTAAAGAATGTTAGAAAAAGCAACCTTTGACATCTATAGTAGGAACAAATCACACTATGGAAGTCAATGGTTGCTATTTTCCAAAATTCTTCAGTACATCTTAAATAAGACATAAGATATAACTTTGAAATAGGTGGAGAACGAGTAACTCATGGCAGAATTTTCATTCTGGGTGAACTCTTGCTTTGAGAGTGTTCTAAAGATTTTCTAAGCTTAACCTTATTTTTCATTGCTGAGGAATTCCTTCAAAGAATCATGCTGAAAATCGGATCTATTATTGGAGAACGCAGATAATTTGAGATAAATGTGACTCGAGGATGTTGGGTCTAAATATGAACCTGTATGGAAAATGGGTTTGCATGGCTAAGATCACAAGCCATGAATCTTTTAGTTGCCTCATAACCAGCAACCACAAAAACAATGCCCCGTTTATTTGATGTCATGGAGCATTTAAAGGGGTCATATTATGTTCTTTTACAAAGTCTTGATTCTGTTTGAGGGGTGTCCTAAATCATGTTCTCTTGATTGGTGTTTCGAAAAACCCATTGTTTTTCACATCGTTTTACAATACACATTATTTTTACAATACCTTTCTCTCCAGGCTGGAACAAATGGATCGATCAGTTGATGAAGGCCCGCATTTGATGAAATGTGTTGTGATTGGTTAGCTGTCCTGGTGCATTGTGATTGGCGAACATGTTACACTGTTTCAGTATCTGCTATGCTGGAAGCAGCAATTTGTATTCGTTCTGGGGGCTGGCGCTGAGCCAGAGAAAGATGAGCACATCACTTCAAAAATCAAAACTTATCAATGTTTGCCATGGCACAGTGTATGGCCATTGAAAAAGTAACAAATTTTATTAAAAACCAAATGGATGAATATGAAGAAATTTGGAAGCCATTTAATTACTACATTAACAACAATAATATTGGTCATTTATTACAAGAAGTGTAACTAAGTATAGTGTTTTTATTTATTTATTTATTTTTGTTTTGTTTTGTGTGTGTTTGGTTCATTTTGTTTTGTTGGATAACGTAACTTTTATGTGTAAAGTACAGTAATGTATACTTGGTTTTTAGGTACCTAACAATATTTGTTTTGCATTTAAATTGTCTCTTGTAAGAGAATTCTGTGTATTTGTATAGGGGAGAAGAGAGTGATCTTTTGTTGTGGTGGGAATAATTGCAACGAAATGGAATTGTGTATTTCTGTTACCTGTCTTGTATAATCAAAAACAATAAACACATTGTTCAAAAAAAAAAAAAAACTTATCAATGTTTTAAATTATATAACATATATTAAAGACATTTGAATAGACACAGTGCTCAGCATATATGAGTACACCCCTCACAAATCTCTCATTTAAATTATGTTTTTATAGGATGTTTTACAATATTTAGTCAGAATGTTTACTCTAATCTTCCAGCTAATCAGCCACTTACTTCCCTGCA